>NC_041004.1:2426213-2732961 GCF_004193775.1 Glycine soja
ATTTTTTATATCAAGTTCCAAATGAAGAACAATTTAAAAAAACTTATTTTTTAAATGGAGTTAACAAAATTAAATACTATATGTTAATAATTTTTTTAATTGATAGTTCACTAGTTTTCTTAATTAATGTGAAGTTAGGTTTTTTTTTTCTTTACTTATAATGGAGACTGAGAGAAGTATTGTTCAAGAGACAATGAAAGTGTGGTTCAAAGAAGTGTTGTGGATGAAATAAGTGCTTGTTAAAGTACTTCATTAAAATGAGTTTACAATATTGGGTTCTTTTGGGGTAGAAATTGGAGTTGAGAATCAATTATACCCAAGTTTATTTAAATTATACATTTTTCATATTTGTATTTGGTATTTTTTAAAAATATATATGAACATAAAAATAATGTTGTGACTGCAAAATCAAATGCTACATCAGACAGTAGTCTCCTGTAACACAGTTATGTTCAAAGGAGAAAGTTAAAAAGTCATTGTCAAAGTAAATGGAACATGCATGTAAGTTCTATAGCAACTTCATAATACTTCTTTGAATTCCAAAATACTACTATCTTTCAATTCAACATGAATTGAATGACTGGATATCCTGCCTTCTTTGTCCAAGTGTTCATCATTAAGTTGACCTGAAAATCATGATCCACACCATTAATATGTCTCTTAAAGGTTGGATTATGGACTAATATCATACTACATTGATGAATCAAATCACCAAATTCTGACTCGTCAACTGTAGGATAAGAAACCTTGTCTGCTACCAACTTGTTGTCCACTTCAAAATTAACGTTTTTTAAACCTATTGCCTGAACAAACTGCAACGCTGACAATAGAGCCCAAGCCTCCCCTTCGTAAACCTTCACGCACGGCTCTCTACACACTGTTCTTGCACTTACCATTCTCCCATAATTATTGCGAATACATATTTTTGGTAACCATGTTATTAATAAATATCTATTGATTTTATTGATGATTAATTTTTGTCGATATTACTACTTGAACCAACAGCTTGACTGTTATCGCAAATACATATACATTAAACAATGCAATTTTCGTGCTCAAGTAAATTTTTTTAATAGCTTGTTTATCCCAGAAAAAACAAATTAAAAAAGACAATACTTCAAGTATAAACATGCTATAAAAAGAATAATGTAAGAGATCATTGTGCACCTTTTAAAAAAATAAAGGATCAAATTGCAGCCTAAATTAAAAATAAGGGACCAACGAAATAATTTAGCCTTATTTTACAATATACATATTTTCGGGATGTTTCAAATAAGAATATTTTTAATAACGAGAAATGAGAATAATGCATTAAAAAAATGAGAATAATAAAATCTCAGGCCTTGAATTACAATTAAAATATCCAGTTAATCACATAGATAGAGATAGAGAGAGTTGGGAGGAAAGTGTCTAAAAGACTGTGACTAACATTTCTCTTTATAAAAGTAGAAGAGAAGAAGAAAAGGACTGCAAAATGAAAATACCCATCTAATTGGAAATACCCAGCTATCATCATGTAATTGTATCCATCCAAGTCCAACAAAACAAAAATGGGCCAATGCTAATGGAACATTCAGCAAGATTATAAGGAAGGTAGACAAATAAAATAAAGATCAACACCTACAGAATAAGTTCAAAACTAATGGCTTAATGGCCCAAATACCCAACCAACAAACAAAATGTCTAGATATGTCTGAGCAAAATATTCACACATCTCTCTCTATATAAAATGTTCTTATTTAGTATGCACTTATAAAATGAACGAAAAACCAATCTCGATCGGTAACCTCTAATATATTAGGTTTCCGCGAGTGGATGAGTTGATGCCTTTTTTCTTTGGATAGAATGAAAGTTTTGGGAATAGGAAAGATAAACCTGCTCAAAGTTGTCACAAGTTCTATTGATAAAACTTCATGTAATTGAGAAACATTAAGCTGTGTTTAATTTAGTGGGTAAAAATAGAAAGGGTTATGATAAAAAATGCAAAAATTTATTTTTAATATTATTTCCATTTTCAAAAAGCAAATACAACCTTATGGAAATCAAGCCCAACTTGTGAATCCACTTGTTTGATTATACTACTTGACCAAATCCTAGTAAGTGAGATACTTTTAAATCCACTGAAATGATTGAATCTACGTACGATGATTGACAGTCTTTTAACAACTGCAAATTAGACATTTCATCAATTAACAAATTTGAAAGAAAAATCATACAAAATACCGATTAAACAACTGATACAGTTTTTAATTACTACTAAGTTTTCTTTTACAAATGCTGTAAAAAAAAACAGCTTTCTTTTACAAATAATATACCATGTTTTTTTTTAATATAAATATATAAAATTACTGTAAAATATATTTTCAGACAAATTCTAGTCTGTTATAAATCTAGAAATCAATGCCTAATTAACCGTCAAAATTGATATATAAGGTATGGATTGAAATTTTTCCGCTACAAGAAACTAACCACAAAAAAAATAACAAAACATATATATACATCACTATATCAATCAATGATTTCTCACGAATTCAAAATTCACAGTGAAAGTAAACAGCAACTCGAGTAAGATTTATCTGCACTATCAAGATTCAAATTTTAAGAAAAAACTCGGACTTAATTTCCAACATGGTTGAAAATTAATTTCACTATCACAGTTAGAAAGAATTTTGGCCAATAGAAGTATAGAAACATATAATACTATTTTTTTTTCAATTCCTTGGAAATAAAGTATTTTCATAGTTAAAAGCTATAAGATTAATTCTTGAGAAGTATAAAAATCATCTAAATAAATTTTATTTTTTTTCAACAAATTTTTTTCATATGTAATGCTAGAAAATCAAATTTTTATCATTATGTATACTTAAAGAATTCAATTATCTATTAATTTTGGTAGATGTTGTTGGCAAACAATAATACTAATTAATACTAGACTCAAATATACATATTTTATATTTAAACATGTCACACGTCAAGAATTATTCCAAAAGGTGAAAGACAGAACACTGGCATTGTCGAGAGGGAAAACAATCTCGTACTAGACAGAAAGAAAAAAAATGAGGGCATGAATCCTGTACGAGGTGAAAGAAAGTGTAACACTTTATTACCAGGAAGCACAGGGCACCAATAGTAATTTCCATTTCATGGTGTCACTTCTGTGCTTTGTGCATTTGGAGGAAGAGGAACAAGAAATTAAGTTAAAGAAAAAATAATGAGAGGTGTGACAGGTGAGAGACAATGAGAGGGTCTAGAAATTCTAGGATGGATATGTACTATAGATTGAAATTTGACTTTTCACTTATCTCTTCTTCTAATATTGTTACTGTTCCATGAAAATAATACTTTATATCAGTTATATTAATATTTAATGATAATATTTAATTTTAAAAATCATTAAAACTATATAATTTTAAAAAAACGGTACAAAGATAACATAAAGAGAGACATCAGAAAAATTAGATTTATGTAAATCGATATTGAATTGAAGGAATTAGGATGCTTAATTTGTCCCACGTGCTGTAGGAAGCTGGTCTGGCACGTGGGCGGTTGGAAGCTGATTATGCTGTCACCTACTAAACTCTTCATCTCACTCTCAAGTGTCACCCTTCAATTCATATCACCGTGTTGTGAGCATTGTGTTTGCTTCACGCAAGCCCTCTTCTTTCCCCTTACTACATTCCCTTCTTAAACTTATTTGCTTGCGTGGCTTTAAAGTTTCAAACTTTGAACCAAATTCAGCTCCCACAACACAACTCCCTACATATATTTTTTTACTAACTAAAATAGTAATCACTCGCTTAATCATACTTAAGATTTTCCAACTTTCTTCAAGAGTACATTCTACTGGGATCAACCAGATCCTTTTCCACAAATTTAATATATATATATATATATATATATATATATATATATATATATATATATATATATATATATATATATATTTGGATGCACAACACACTATATAGTAACTTAATACTATTACATAACCAAAAACAGTGTTCTCATAAAATTCTAGAAGTGATGAATCATGGTACCCATTTCCCTATAAACAATCATATATAGAGGAAAGAGATTGAAAAAATATAAATAAATACAATAGATGACATAATGATGATAAAAAAGTGAAAGATAAAAGAAATGAAAGTAAATATATGCATTAAATGAGTCTAAATATTATTACTCTGTAAAAATATAAAAAGTTTCTATTTTTTTAATTTACTGTTTTACATGTTTTTATATCCTTTTTTGTATTAGAATTTGAGTTTTATTTTAGTAGCACTAAGTTTTATATAATTCTTTAATATGAGTGAAACTTCAACTTTAAATTAAGAGAAGTGTTACTATATTTTCTATCATACATTTATTTTAGAGATTATAGATATTCTTTATAGATAACAACCATGCATGCATGAGTCGGACAAAATTACTATACATTGTGAAAGTTTTTATTATAAGAAGGCAATTATGTGACACAATCTTACAATAATTGATTCACCTGCTTCAGCTAGATAACATCATCATAGATATCCTTCACGAGAAATAATCATATTCGAATAAAGTATTTAATGTGATTATATAGAATTATCTATATTAATTGATTCGCGTGCTGCTTGATGATTGTAACACATTCTTTATTATTGATTAAAATTTGTAAAAAAAAATTACATGAGATCTCCCACTT
This sequence comes from Glycine soja, assembly GCF_004193775.1. Taxonomy (NCBI): domain Eukaryota; kingdom Viridiplantae; phylum Streptophyta; class Magnoliopsida; order Fabales; family Fabaceae; genus Glycine; species Glycine soja. The sequence goes on from NC_041004.1 coordinate 2,430,898, forward strand.
TATTTAATAAATTTCACTTCTGATTTTGTAGTTTCATTTAAATTTTAACCAATAAAAAACATTAAAAGAAACCTATCAAATGAATGTTTTTCTAACACTCTTCAGGAAAGAATAATACTACATATATATAATACTTGAGAAATTGCGTCTTTCATTCATATACTTATGATCTCACGTCTGATTATTATAATTTAAAAGCATTTACTTTTCACGGAAATTTCATGGTACTAAACAGGATTACTGAAATCAAAGTCTTCACTATAATAAGCAAAATTAATGAAGATTGAACCACCAAGCTAGTCCATCTCAAGTGAGTAACCCACCACCAAAAGCATTCACTTATTATTCTCTCCACATCAAATCAAAATCAAGTTAGCAGCAAGTAACATACAAACAAACCTACCTCATTTATATATCATCTCTTTCTTTGGTGTCCCACAAAAAATTTGGTTCAACCCTGAGCAAGGAAAGATTATAGAGAGAGAGATAGAGAGAGAGGGAACAAAATGGATTGTGGTGGTAATAAGAATACTGGTGGAAGTGAAAGGGGTGATGGGCCTTGTGGTGCCTGCAAGTTTCTGAGGAGAAAGTGTGTGAAGGGTTGCATTTTTGCACCATACTTTGACTCAGACCAAGGAACGGCTCATTTTGCTGCGGTGCACAAGGTCTTTGGTGCTAGCAATGCCTCCAAGTTACTCATGAGGATTCCAGCACACAAAAGACTTGATGCTGTTGTTACTCTTTGCTATGAGGCTTTGTCTAGGGCTAGAGACCCCGTTTATGGTTGTGTTGGTCACCTCTTTGCTCTTCAACAACAGGTATGTATATATCTCACTCCAATTCTCTCTTTAATATTCCCTACTTCACTCTATTTATATCTCTTACTTCCTTTTCTTTCTAATAATTGGTCACCAGAGATTTTTATGTGTATAACAAAAGTATAAAAGCATATCCAACAAGGGTTTAATTTGTGTGTATATATCTTCCCTTGGAGGTTTGGTTTGTTGCATTTCTGAGTAAACTCCAGATAATGCATTTTTTTTTTTGTCTCCAACAAGGGTTTAATTTTAGACAATATAATAATCTCTTTATTTTTGTTTCAAAAATTTCCTAAAAAATAACTGATAAAAACTTTAATGGAACGCATATATCATAATTAGAACCAAAAGGTTGAGTTTAATGGAAGGAGATAATCTCCGACATTGTAACGAACTAAGGTTAATTAGAATGAGAGTGTGTTGGGTAGAATTGTGTCCAAAGAAGAACATATGTGAAGAACTAAAAAATATCATAAGTTGGAAAGTTAAGATAATTGTTTTATCAAAAGAACTAGTGTAAGTTAATATAGTATCCCTCATTACACCCTCTTAATCGTTCTTTCTCTATTAACCATTCTATATTATCAAAATTGTTTTGTATATATTATAGTTACTTTTCCTTTTGTTTTTAAAAACTATAAATTTTGAATAGGTGATAAACCCAATATATATGTGGGAATAAGTACTAATGCTAACTTGCTTGTTCTTGAATCCTTAGTTCATATCCACCGCGTATTAGATGATTAGATCAATCATTCACAACTACATTATGCTTGAATATTTTAGTTTAATGGAGAAAGAAGAAGATGGATAGAAATTAATTAACACATTAACTGCTAGTGATCATGCTAGCATGCGCCATGGTGTGAAATGCTCCTACACTTGTACTTTCTACAGTGTAGTCTCTTGACAAGTATCACTGTTTTGCATTCCTCGTAGGTCAAGATCTTACCATTAAGGATATTGTTATAGTTTGCTTTGACACGTTTGTTAGCTTTTGGATTTTTTTTTCCATGGAAGTCATACACTACTCAATTAGGACGCCCCCTATAAGTGTAGGTAGGTTTTGTGTGATTTCAAGGTAGCCATATATGGGCATAATAGTCAGGTATACTATATACTATTACTAGCTAATTAAGGATGCCATTGTTTGCAGTAAAATGACGTGGAATTTCTATTTTTATATTCTACTTTAATTTAAAACTTTCTTTTCAATTCATTTTATTTCCATTTCGTTCTGTTATATCAAACGAATCCTAGTAACATGTTATACTATGGTATTTGAAAACCTAGCTACCCAAAGAGGTCTAGTACATGATTAGATTTAGCATAAGAATTTGGGTACCTGAAATCCATGTGTTGTGAAAATTAGGTCTCAATGAATAAAATTTTGTGAAATTCATGTTAATTAATTATTAACTAGTATTTTTTTATAAAGAGAGGTGTGGTGATGGCAGCCGCCAACTGGGTGTAGCTGACTATGGAGGGTTGTTTGATGCTTGCCGGAGCTACCAAGCAACGCAATTAGCAGCTCGAGAAATATTCAAATATTTTTAAGTCTTGACTTTCAAACTCTTGCTACACATAAAGTTTACGGTACACATTTGTATATTAGCAAATGGTAATCAATATTCACAACGTATTAAAATTAAGTAATTAAAAATAGTGGAGATGTTCCTTCCCGTGAATATTCCTATATATAGTTCGTTTATATTTGATTTTGTGTAGTTAAAAAAAATGATTTTGTGAGAAAATTTTAGTCCAATGCAATATTGTTTAACTATAATTAATAATTAATATCTGGTTTTGTACTTAAAATTTGGTGATGTTAGTAACTTTTTTAAAGTGATGACTACTGAATAGGGGGTCACAGTCTCATGTATAGAAAAAAATTAAAATCCACACGCTTGTATTCAATGTTATTATATTCAGCACATTAATCAACTCAGTTACCATAGTGAACTATTTGTCCATCCATTGAGTTATTAGTTGAGTTGTTGGAAACAAGTTTTATCTACAATGTTTTTTAGTTTTTACAGCAATTTTACCTCCAATGTTATTAAGAGTTTGAATCTTAGAGATTGTAATTAAGAGGGGGGGATTAATTAGTCTCATAACTGTGTTTATAAAAAGACATAAAGAAGACTTGAAAAACTACTTTACTAATTCTTCTCACGTAATACACTCGCTTTTGCATGTATCTGTTTGTGTGTGCTGGCAAACTTATACACTTGATTTTATTTAATTTTAAAAAAATGATAAAATTCATCAATCTACACTCAGTACTATGTGCAGTGTAACTAGTGATTTACATATACTTTGGATATCATATTATTACACGTAAGTTAAAATAAAGTTGTGTATGATAAAGTAATAATTAGTTTTTGAATTGTATATGAAACTTTATGAACTTAATCTACTTAGTTAAAATTAAGGATGTAAAGTTGTAGATTTATTTATTAAAATGGTTACTGTAACACTATTTTCCAATGTTTTACTTTGACAAGTCTAAAGTACTATAGTAAGGTTATTATTTATTATTGATCGTCGTACTAGATAGATAAAGATGCATAATCTTATGCGTGAAACAATAGCAACAGCCTTTTTCCTTATCTTAGAGAATGCATTAAGAATAACCTAAATTCTAAGATGCAATAATTGACTGGTAGAACCTCTCCACACATTCATCCATGAAGACTGTGATTAACCACGGACAAAATAGTAAGTTAACACTTGCACGCATTACACCAGAAATATAATGTTATTATTCCCATTAATTCGTGGCCATTATTGGGAAGAAATACACCAATTAATTCCTCAACTTAATTAGGTAGAATTCCACTCCCTATGTGATTAGTTACAAAATACCAATTAAGTATCCCCTTTCTAGATTCTGTGTAGCCTCTAGAAGAGAAAGGAAAAGTTGTTTGGATAAGATTTTGGACTTTTTTTAGTTGCAATTAAACAAGCAAAGTAAATGTTACGGTCAAAATAAAATAATATTGAAGCTTAAGTTTATCCTTTTAACTCTGAATGAGAATATTCTTCACATGCATGTATAATTGGGAGTATCTCAAATTGTATTAAAATGCCGGCACATGATTCGGGTAAGTGACCATAATCTTTATCTCTTCATCTCTGACATTCTTTTACTATTTGTCTGTTCTATGATTGGGTAAAAAGCACTTTTTATCAGTTAATCACTTAAAAAAATCGCTCTATTAATATATATGCAGAAATTATTAAGTTATAATATCTATATCTCTGACATATATAGTAAGTGTCACTATGATATATAAATAATTTTAACTATGGTGCACCTGATATGTACTGTTGCCCTTTATTATAAACGGGTTAGAATTTCATTGCCCCTCCATATACTAGAATAGTAACAGAAGAAAGAAACAGTAGTGAGAGATGGAGTTACTAGGCTATATGTATACTCTATGGTCACAAATTAATTGCATATTGTAATACTCGTTAGATTTATGGGCAAAAGTTAAAAGATAAACATTTATTAAGCAAGCCACTTGTTGAAATACTCATTGTATTTGGTTTTAGGGTGTCAATCAATGTAATTGTCAATCACAGAGAATTTGATGGTTACGTATTATGTTATTATCATGATAAGCACATTCGTTTTGTACTCTAGAGGTTAGCTTTATGAATACTTTCTAACTAAATATATTGCACAAGACGGGTACCAACAATACTTTTCAATACACTATTTTTAAACATGAGTCTGGTTAAAATTTAATAAAAACTACAAAAATATGAGTGAAAAGTGTTAAATAAGAAATGGAATCCACAAGTTTTTTGTGATTTCAAACAAACTTCAACCGATAATAGAGTGTGTTTTCTAGCGTCTCATTGCTTAAACAAACAAGAGAGATAACAAACTATCAAATCTTAAAACATTGCATCTAGGTTGTTTTATATGCCATAATGTGGTAGAAAGCACACAATGATTTACTAGATGTTAATTTGAATGATGCAGGTCATGAACTTGCAGGCTGAGTTAACCTATGTCCAGGCCCATCTCGCAACGATGCAGCGATTGCCAGTGAAAGTGGCTCCTCTTCCTCCACATCCTCAAAGCTCTTCACCACCACCAACCCTTCATTCCTCAGATCACATGGCACCAAATGCTGACTTGCAAAGTGCCCCTATGATGCACTTTGGTCCTCTTCAACCACATTCAGCATCATTGCCGCTAGGCAGCATCGTTTTCGATCAATCGAATCGACAACTCGACGATAGGGAACTCCGAGTTCTGGCTCGAGAATTTGTGAGCAAATACTTGCCCGGAGTTAGATTCCAGTAATCTAACTCTCCCTGAGGATAACATAACTTTGCTTTAATTTTCATTTTCTTGTGTTTTGGTGCCAATGCTTTTGTTAATCATACCTAGCTTAATTTGCTGAGAATGTTGCTAACTGTACAACTGGAAGAAAGTACTTTCAAAGATGGAAGAATTATGTAACATGACCAGTGGCTACTCCCTCTTTCTTTGGCTAAGAATTTTTCCACTTTTTTTTTCTCTCAGTAACTGAATATATACCATGGACAAAATAGTTATTCTAATCAAATAGAACGTTTGCATATGATGCAATATTGTATCAGGTTTAAATAATGAATATCTAGTTATCCATAGATTCTGAAACATCTAAATGGCAGAAAGTACTTAGCTACCATCAATGTCGATTGTCGAGCATCTGGTTCAAATTATCAAAATTGTTTTGTATACATGTATGTACGGACTTTTTTCAATTTAAATCACGTAAACTATTACAAGTCCGAAAATTTAGACATCCGTACGAAACCAAATCCATGTCCGGAACACGAAAACTTTCTAAATAATAATTATGTGCCAGTTTTGATTGATTGAACATAAAATGAAAGAATTGTTAACACTTATTTCATTCTTTAATCAGTGGTTTTTTAACACTTGTTAACATTAACATAAAATGCACTTATCATCTTTGGATAAGAATCGTTTTGCCTTATGAAAAGTATGAGCCATAGAGGTTTAAAAGCAGCATTATCAAGTTCTGCTACGTTCATTTGAGAATCAACTTACAAAAAACGCAGATTGTTTAAAAGAATTTTAGTCAACGACAAAGATTACAAATAGTAAATGAATTTTTAACTGATAGTAGCCATCCAATCGGTATGTGACCAAGAGCTTGGTGCCAACCAGGAAGACACATAAACAAGCCAGACAAATAATGAAACAAGAAGCCAAAATGAATCACATTTTATTTAATAATCCACAAGAAGATAATTTTAAATACTCCACCCACCCACTGCCGAAATATTTCAGGAATTGCTGAAGCAACAGCACTCAAAGTTCCATGCAACTTTCTGATCATCTCTGCTGTTTTCTTAAACTCAATTCATCACAAACTTCTAAGTGTGTGTTTGTTTTTCGTTTTGGACCCCCCTCGAAGGGACGTTAAAAGCAAAGCTAGAAATCCTTGCTTCTCACAAAATGCTGCCTTAGCTGCCTTAGAATGTGTGCCAACTGAATGCATCACATACACAAACATAGCCTAAAGAATTAGTGTTACTACGTCCAAGTAAAAAAGAAAACTCAGCTTGACACAATGTCCTGGGAACAATTCATTTCTAAACCGCTGCCATAAGTGTTTTTCCCCACAAAGCACTCACTTATCAGGCAACAATGACAAAAAGGCAAAGGCTTGTAAACAGAAAGACAGATTAATTACCAAACAAAACCAAGAATTATCTACCAACATAGTCTCAGTTTTCTCGAACTTCATCAAAGATCGAGTCTTCATGGCTTAAGCACTGAGCTGAGCCCATAGAAATGCAAAATAGCCATCTTCTGCGGTTCTATTTATGAGAATATTAGAGACCAAGTTCATAAATATCAACAATGATTTAACAACTAAAATTCAATGATATTCAGAATAAGTCAATCACTAGAAAGAGATAAACTATGTCAAAATGACTAGAAGACTTCTTTCTAGAACTGTGAATCATTTGTATTTGCACCATTAAATACTGTATAAAGATATTATTTGCACCATTACGAACATAGAATTATTTGCATCATTATAACACGTTAACATAAGAATGGTTTATTTAAGACATTAGTAAATAACTCTTTCATTCTCCTATAAGAAATAGTACCAATGTCACATCTGATCATATGCACGAGACTAATAAGAGAAAGGCACTGCTCACATAACTAGGTGATGTGAACCACTAATTAGGATTATTATATCTCTTTATTTAAGTCTTGAATTATTTTAGTTTATTTTGTTTCTTTATATTTCCCTATCTTCATAAGATATAAATATTAGAATCCCTGGTTTCGGATCTATTATTATTTTATATTAGGATGATTGCTAGTTGTCATTATATTAATTAGGGATCTCTTTGTAAGCCTTCTTTAAAGGGCAGACCTGATTGAAATATTATCAATGAGAAATTATTTTCAGAAAAACTTGTGATAGCTTAGGAGGGGCTCCATCAAGAAAGAGTTTTCTACTTCTCACTTTCACTTTTAGGTCGCAAGAAGGAGTCTTCCAGAGCATAACTTGGCATACTAGAGTCAAATCACATCAAAATTCTTTAATTATTGACTCAATGTTATGAAATCTTAGATCATATTTACTATTATAGATATTGCAAAGAACCAAAAGGAAAGTTAACATCACAAATGAAGAATATGATCAAATTTCATAAATATTAAAAAATATGTATAAAAACAATATATACTTCTATACTTATCTAAAATTTCAAAACCTGTTTCCTATATGTGTAAAAATTATACTAACACCTCAAAGCTATAAAGTCTATTGTTGCGAGACATTAGACAACATATGATGTTATGTTCTAACAGTTGAAAGTTACAGAATATTCCAGAGCACAACTTGGCATAATATTGTCAGATCAAATCAAATAAAAAAAAAATTATTCTTGACTCAACCAATGAAATCTTAAAGCATAATTACTATTATAAAGACTGAAGAATCAAAAGGAGAGTTAAAGCCACAAAAGAATATGATCAATTTCATAAAGATTAAAAGTATGCAAGAGAATGTACCATCATAGAGATTCAGGACTTCAAAATGGATCATATCTAGCATAGTAAACACAACGAAAAACAAGGCATAGATTCTATGGTGTGCTTTCATCTCAAAACTGCAAGCCTGATAACGGAATGTGGAAGCATGCCTAATTTAAGGACATACCATGATTCTGGTCCTTGCAGCGTCCGGCATCTCCCTCCAGATCAGTCTCCCTCAGAACCAAAGGGAACTTGTGAAAGACGGACGTAAAATTATAATTAGGCACTAAAAAAGGTAACTAACTCTAGCAATGAAACAAAAAATAAACGTCATCTTTATGTAACCTATATGCATGTTACAAAGGCATTAAAAGATGTAAAACTCCATGAGCATCATATAGTTACAGGTAAATTTAAAATGCATTGAACCTAACACTCTTCGCCCACAAATTTAAAATAGACAGCTAGAAGTGAGTCAAGTGACACTTTAATCTGGCAAGGAAAGATCCTATTTCAGGAGTATATATAAGAGAACTGCTTCAAAAATAAAACGTAATGAACAGGACAAGCTCCATAAAATAATATTAGGCTACAGCCCATGAACTCATTCGACCATGAAATTAGTTGATGAAAAAGATGTATTCACATCTTCCATTCTACACAAAGATATTAGAGCATCCATTGGAATTCCAACAAGGCATGCAATAAACTGGTAATATTTTCATACAGATTAGATACAACAATGCAACCAAATTTTTGTACACAGTTGATAGGAACCAGATTTAATAGAAACTCAGAATAATACTATTGATTGGGAGAAAAAAAACAGAAATATTACAGGAAAGACCCCTGTAATCCCAGAGCAAATGCTCCTCAGAGAAGAGATAATACTCTCTATGCCCAACCCATAAGGTTTCTAACAGAAAGATACTGAATGATCATTATAATCACTCCCATATTCTAACTGACTGCCACATCAGCAGCTCTTCTCTAACTTCCCTATTCAGCTCAGTTGTTGGGCTTAGGCCCAAGGCCAGTAGGGTCCTAACAACCTCTATGATGTTCTTCACCGAACTGCCTAAAATGTTAGAAGTCTAACTGGATTTACAACCAGTTCTTCAGGCAGGATGGTGCAACATATAAGTATAACAAAACCAAAATATCTGGAAAATTTATTCAACAAGTAGTACAACTCGTAAATATTAACTCGATTGCAAAAATAGAAAATTGTGACCTTTGGCACGAACTATTGGAATCCCATGTGCCTTGAATGCCTCGTAACTTGGAGAAGGCAGAGATGTGTTCTAAGAGCATCGTCATAGGTTCTTAGTACATTAATTGATCCATCAAAACTATCAGTTGAATCAAAATTATGAGGGATGGATTCAGATTTGTAGCACAGTTCAATCTCAAGTGTGGTACCCCATTCACCCAACTAAAGAATAACGATGTCTACGCCCACCCGAGGAAGACATGTACTTTCCATTTTATGCTTTGCATGCAGAATAAATGACATCTTCCTCAAAACTATTGTTTAATTTCTTAGCCAATCATGTACCCAAGCATCATATATTATAACATTTGTCATCAGAACCACAGTATAAAGATATGAAGATTGAAGAGGGTGCTGCAATACAAGAATCCATAAATATCATAATTTTGAAGTTCCAGAGTAGGGGAAAACAGGCATACCTTAAGGGATGTGTTATGGGCTTATGGCATCAAAAACCATCACTCTTCAATTCAGTTCAAAAGAGATTGCCAGGACATGCGGGGCCAAGATGAAATAAACAATTGGGCTGTGCTACTGATGATAGATTGGGTTGTCTCACCCCAATGGCATAAAAGTTGATAATCTTCAAATTGAACCAGAAGTGAGAAGCCAAATGATCTTTGGCATATAAGAAATGAGTAAATATGTAAAGCAAATGGCCAGGGAGTACAGCACACACAGGTCATTATGAGAAAATTTCAAACACACAATAGTTCAATATGGAAATAAATCACCAGTAGTAGCTCCTCATAATACATACAAAAATCTCTTAAAAGTTCAAAAGCAGATTACTGGAAACACTGATGTGCTCATGTGCATTATACGGACCAAGAAAGCCGAAGGCCATGAACAAGGTTATCAGATATAGTCAAACTCATAACAAAGTTATGTGCAAGAAGCATACTGGTTATACTTTACAGAACCACAGGCAATAATAATAAATACACCTAAAAGGCATCATGTGAGCGGCTCCAATCTTCTGTATACAGAAATGTACAATCCCTCTTCTATTGGTTGGAAGGGGTTGGTAAATAGCCTTGACGGATTTTGATCTCTAAGTTAGAGTAGATTAACTTGAATGTTCATAGATGGCACTATAAAATCTCTCCGTGACGGAATCCACTATCTCCACAATCAGTACCAGTATCCAAAGCACAAGGAGAATCATACCATTTAGGGTTGTCCTGGTAGAAACTGTCGACCTGCATACAGCCAAGACCTACTACATCCGACACTATACCCTCGTCGTGTCTGATCAATCTGACAGGCTTGGTTAGTTTAATATCCTCGCAATCAAGAATGCTTTTCTCATCAAAGTCGCTGCACTTCAACCACTTCTCAGGCTTACAGGTGTCACTCATCAGATCATCTTTCTGAGTCCTGCACTCTGTCGTCATCTGATCACCCCACGAAACAACCTCTCCCAGAGTCCGGCCAAAACTATCCTCATCATCCTCAATCAGCTCCGTGTCCTTGCCATCCCCATAAATCCTCTCGTGATGATTACTCCAGTTAGCCAAATCATTGTCCCCAACCAACACATCATCCTCCACCACCTTATCAGTAATCAACTCAATCGCCCCCGGCTTCAACCCCACTTCCCCTATACTCCTAACCTTATTCAAAACCTCGAACAACTCCTTGGAGACAGCCGCTAAGATCTCCCTTGGCATCTTCCCAACCTTCCCTTCCAACATCCCCACCTCAGTCCTCAACTCCTGCACCTGCTGCATCACCGAAAACTGCAAATCCCCACCACCACCACCATCCTCCTTCCCCAACAACCCCCCAAACCCACCCTCACCATCCATCTCCTCACTCACCCCATACACATTACTCTCCTGAACCATCAAAAACCCACCACCCTTATGCCCTACAACCCTATGCATAATCCTCGCATTCCCGTCCAACGGCCCTGGCTCATGCCCTGAATGCACAGCATATAACTTAAAAACCGCCACCCCTTCCTCCTGGTACACAAAACTCTTATCCTTCTCATTGTAATTCGCAATCGGCACAATAGCCCTAATCCTAAACCCACATCCACATCTTTTAGAAGCATAAGGCTCCCTCTTCAAAACCTTAGATTTCTTAGCAGCAGGCTCTCCAGCCCTATGGCAAGCATAGTCCTTAACCTCAGCCATAAAAGGCTTATACCTAATATACTTCTGCCTAATGCAAAGCACAACCTTGTGCTTTGCGGCGAGCTGCTGGAGCCGGTCAGGGACTTCCCCGGCCGGCACCTCGAAGCTCTCGGTGTACTCGAACCGTCGCCGCTTGCCACGCGAAATGGCGGCGGAGGGCTCTCCGGAGCCCTCAGTGGCGGAGGAGGAGCAGACGGGGCAGGCGGCGACGCAGACTCGGATGAAGCTCTCAGGGATGCCGTAGAATTTGGCCCCGACGGTCCAGTGGTGCTTGATGCGGTCGAGGGTGTCCTTGAGGTTGAGGTGGCTGAGGTCGGTGTCGGCGTGGTGGGACATGACGATGTGCTGCCACTGGTTGAGGTGAGGGACGAACTGGTGAGGGTTGTTTTTGAAGCAGAGGAAGTGGGTGTTGGTGGAAACGTCGTGGTGCGTAGTGAGCTTGTCCTGGATGCGTTTCCAGGCGGTGAGGTAGGCGGTGTCCTCATTGCGGTCCTTCCAGACGGTGCGCCAGGAGGAGAGGACGGAGGAGGGGGTGGCGGAGCGGATGTCGGAGGGGGAGGGGAGGCGGCGGAGGAGGAGGGAGCGGAGCATAAGGGCGTGGGAGGAAGGGGTGAAGGTGTAGAACTGGGAGGAGATGTGGGGGTCGGGGGAGATGAAGAGGGGGTTGGAATTGGAATTTGGGGGTGTGGAAGGGGAAGAGTGGGAGGAGGAGGGGGAGGAGGGGAAGAGGAGAGAGAAGGAGGAGGAGGTGGTGTTGCTGGGGAGAGGGGGGTTGTGAGGGGATAGATCGGGGGGGTGCGGGAGGAAAACCTCGTCTTCCTCTTCTTGTTTGTTGGAATTATTCATGCTGAAGATGAAGATGAAGAGGGTGGGTGTGTGGATGGGGAAAGTGAGGAAAGTGAGGAAAGTGAGCAGTGATGACTTTATCTCTCTCTCTCTCTCTGTTTCTGTTTGTTGCTGAGGTTTTGTTTTGTGTTGTCTTGTGCTTTTTTCTCTATCACTCTGATGACGTTTGGGCTTGGGTTTGGGAGATTGGGGGTGGGTTCGGGAGCATTGCTACGTGCAACCCAGCAAAATTGCAGGTATACTCAGTAATTGCACAATTTTCCCATTTTGCCCTTCTGATAAAAAATAGAGGTTGACTAATCCCTTATGAGGCTTACAGATTGGGCGGATTAGCTAATCCGTATGAGACTTATGGACTAGCCCAATCCGTAAGTGTTTTTTTTCAAAAACATGTTTTACGAATTAATTTGAAATTAATGGTTCAAGCAAGAGTCAAACCTGTGTGACTTTTGCGTTATTAGCATGACAATCTAACCAGTTGAACTAATAGGTCAATTATGTTATAAAATAAATAATGTTGTTATATATAACACTAAAATTTCTAATGTATATTTAATGTGCATGTAAATTTAAATAATAAATTTTGTGACAATTAATTTTGATATAACTCGTACAGGTTAGCAACCAAATGATCCAACATGCATCAAAAAAATTGAACTAAAAAGAAGAAGAAGAATAAGCAAGGGTGATAACACATGCGTACCAACAAGGTGAGTTTACGTCCAATTAGAGATAAAAGAAAAATATAAGAGTGTTAAAATATTTTTTGGTTGAAAATAGTGTCATGTCTTTTATGGAGTTAAGAGGAAGAAGATGAAGATATTTTAGACATAAGTTTTCATTAAAAGTCATGTAACCAACATGTATCCACTTTCTGTTAAATTATTAAATGATGTTTAGGAGGGAGGGGGTCTGGGTGTAATGTGAACTAAACAATTAAGGGGGTTTTTGTAGGGTTCCAAAAAGGAGTGGTGTTGGGTGCAATTTGAAAAAAAAAAAAACACAAGGGGTGCAAGTGTGAGGAAGAATATGAGAGTATTTTATACATAAATTTTCATTAAAAGTCATTATGCCTACTTTCTGCTAAATTATTAAACGGTGTTTAAGGAGGGAGGGGTTTGGGTGTAATGTGAGTTAAACAACTAAGGGATTTTTTGTAGGGTGCAAAAAGGGGAGGTATAGGATGCAATTAAAAAAAAACAAAAGGGGTGCAAGTGTAATTTAATATTGTCTCACACTTTTAGGGACTAAATCAGAATTTTGGTTATTCACTAATTTACACATTTAACAATTAAAATTATCATTATTTTTTTATTGATTAAGGGATTTCGTGTGTATTTTATTTTGTTAAATAAAAGGTGGTTTTGAGTTATGTAATGATAAAAATTGTTATTGATTTTTTTTAAATCAAAATTGTTCTTATGGATAATGAAGTATCTTGAATTTAATTATCATAAAATTGTACATGTTTAACTAATAGTATTGAGTCTGAATATCAATTGTGTTTAACTTTTATTAACTCATAGTGGATTTATTTAATTGGTTGAAGTTGTGGATGGTACATGTGATTTGTATAAAAAATGATTTCTCTATTAATATGTTAATTTTGATTGATGGGATAAATGTTTGTATGATATGGTATTTTCTAGAGTTCGTTATGTGTTACTAAATTGATAAGTTGGTGTGGTAAATTAACAAATGGTTATGTTCATCAAGATATTTTAGTTAGTTTTTAATTTTTTTATTAGTTGAAAAGTTCATTTGTTTATTCAGTTAGTAAACTTTTTTTAGTAACTTCTCAGCTTGCGTTTTTGAAACCCTAGCTTCTACCTTCTAACTTCAAACTTTTTTATATTTTCTTCTTTTTTATACTAAATGTATTTATCAAATTTTTTACTTACTCTTTTTAAATAAATCGGGATTTTATTATTTTTTTCTTACCCATTCATATGTTTGTTGTCTTTTTTTTTCCTTCAACGTATAGACCCCTCATTTTGTTTCACAACATGCACACTAACCTTTTTTTTTTCAAGTAATGATATTTTTAATTTTTTTCACTCCCCATGTAATGCTTGGATAGATTCTCTACACAATATTTTGATTGTGAATTTTCCTAGTATGAATGAATAAAAAAAGAAAAACAATAAAAAAGAAACATAAGGGATGAGTTAAAAAAATATTTTATTAATTTAGCATTATAAATCAACACATCGTTAATGATAGACTATACAATTCTTTTTTTATTATATTTTACATTTTTTATGTTAGAATATTTTTTTAACCATTGTATCATTTATAATATTTAATTTATTATTTCAACATTATATTTTGTCTATTATTTTTTGAATAATTTTATATAAGATTATTTATTTTAACTATTACACTAATTAACATAATAAAAATATAACGTTTACTTAAGTGTCTTTTCTTCTATTATTTTAAACATGATTAAAAATATTTTAAGAAATAGTGTAAGATTAATAGTTGAATACTTAATATGAAAAAATGTAATATAAAATAGTATAATATAAATATGTCTATTTTTATCATTTTACATTTTTTAGCTACTTTAACATCTAGTTTTATCGAACACTTTTAATGTAATAAAACTAATTTTTTTCAACTTTCAACTTCTAGCTAGCTTTTTAGCTTCCAGCTAATTTTTCAGGTAATTTTATCAAACATAACCAAAAATTAATAATTTGATATAACAAAGACACTTTAAGAAATCAATCTGAAAGTTCTTAAAATCAAGAGTCAAAATGAAATAAAATAGTAATGAATGAGATAAAAAAATATATTTTAACCTTTAGTTTTATGAAATAACATAATTAATTAAGAGTATTAGTTATTAGGTGTGGCGTATTTGTTATAGGAAAAAAAATAGAGTTTTGTTTTCTCTAGCAATGTCACCAAATTGCATCCACAGCCAAGAAAGTAATCAAATAGGGAGGTAACCAAACAATCAAAACCTAATATCTCATTTAGAGATGAAATGTTGGGTAATAAGTAGTTTGTGCCTAAGATGGACATAATAGACCTAATTATACATAAACTTGTTCGTATATAATATGAGGAAAGTAATCATATGCTTCCAAAGGTCTTATTGGATGAACGGGTTTTTAAGAATTATGTTGCCCTTGGTAAAATGACTTTGTCGTTAAGCTTTTTGGAGAAAAAGATGGGTTATAAGATTTTGGTGACTTTAGTAATGTGAATGTGAATAATGATTTGTTCACGGTGAAGGTAGATCTCGTTGAGAATTGGAAAAAGATAATTTATAGTTTATAATATGAATGTGGAAAATAGTTTATTCACCCATTGATGATTTTTTATCAACACTTGGCAATCAATAAATGATAGGTTTACTTTCCCCATACTAAAGTTAATGTACAATTGTTCGGATTAGATTTTTAGTCTTAATCTCGTTTATTATGACGAAAACTTTCTCTTAGCAATGTTGTTGGTAGTTATTAAATTGATCAAAGTAGATAGAGTGTATTTTCACGTATATGCGTTGAAATAAACCTTACTCAGTCTGTTCTCAGTGAGATTT
Source organism: Glycine soja (assembly GCF_004193775.1). Taxonomy (NCBI): domain Eukaryota; kingdom Viridiplantae; phylum Streptophyta; class Magnoliopsida; order Fabales; family Fabaceae; genus Glycine; species Glycine soja. The sequence continues at coordinate 2,446,574 of NC_041004.1, forward strand.
GGCTAAATTTTATTTTAGGAGAAGATTTCGCTAAATGGGCATTGGTATAAGGTTCAGTGTGAAGGTCTTCATATTATTCATGCAAAGCAAAATGTAGTTTTTCTTAACATGTAGTACAAAACTATGCTAATTAAACAACCCCACGTGCGGTGGTAGATACAAATAAGCAAATGGTAGGGTGCTAAGCTCCTGAGACAACCATGTCAAGTATTGGTGTATTGCAACAGCCACATTGATGTCTAGTTGCGACAAAAAAAATCTAATAATTAAGAACAAAACATTTGAAATATAGCAACCCATGCCTGCTGACTAGTGGTTAATTAGACGCAAAAAGAAATGCCCTACATTAAATACCAAAGATTCAGTTATAAAAGGTAATATGGCTCCTAATAAAAACAAGTTGATTGCTCTCTCAAATTTGGTTGCAGGTCAATCACATTGAAAGATGCTGCAAAAATATAAGAAAAAGTGAAAATTTTGCCTCTAAAGGTTAACAAATGCTCCTAAAGTATGCACAAAGACAAAAAGACATTATCATGACAAGGTGGTCATGAGACAAATAATCGTATCTCTCACGGACAAGGTATCAAGACTAGCAAATTTAATTAATGAAGCATAGGAACGTGCACAAATCAAAGAAAAATCAACTTGTAAGGAAAACTCTCACTACTTTTGAAAAATATTATACAACAATGGTTTTAAGATACATTTAAAAACGATTTTAAATTATCTTTGAATTCAATGTAGTGGAAAGTTAAAACTTTCACAATAGTTTCATAAAAATCATCTTATTCTAAGATGGTTCTTAAAGTAAAAATCGTTTTAAAAGATCATTATTTTAAGATGGTTTTTAACTTACAATTATCTTAGAAAAACACATTTTAAAGATTATTCTTAACTAAAAATCGTCTTAGAATAATGTCATTTTAAGATTATTTTTAGCTCAAAAGAAATTTGAACCAAGTAAAAAAAAGTACAAACGTTAAAAATGAATGAACAAAGCAAAGCTACATGTAGATGAATCAATTCCAACTTGTCTGCACCTATCAAAAGCCAAAAAGAAGGAAAAAGAAAGGAGACAACATCTTGTAAATGTAAAAGAAAAATGAATCAACATAGTTACCCACAACCTTCTCAGAGTTATTGGATCGTTCATACCAATTCGGTTCGCACTAATATACCACTAAATTTGTGGAAGTTATGAACCCAGAAAAAATGCAAAAGGAAGAGGAAGATGAAAATCAAGAACATACATTAGAAACAAAGATAAAAATTGCAATATCCTTTAAGATGAAATAACAGTTTTATTTTTAAAGTTGGTGTTTAATTTTATATTATTTATGTGTATAAATTAAAAAGTAAAATTGTCTAATTCTTTTATCGGTAACACTAAGAGTTTTCTTGATAAGACCAACATTTACATTTTTTTAGAAGAAGATCAAGAGTTACATAGAAACTAGATATTTAAATTATAAAATTAATAAAATGGTTTTATATTTTTTTATAGAAAACTAAAGAATGCATATCCGTTAATAATTTTGTAATAGAAAATTTTAATTAATATTTTAATAAAATAGATATGACTTGTGTGGATTTTTTTAATGAATATTTTGTCTTATTTAATATTTGAATTTTTATTTATTTCTGACACTTTTATATTTTGCTTTATGTGTAATTTATAGTTTTTACTTATAAATGAGAAAAAATATTGGTAGCATACTCATTTATATATTAAAACCTATGTAAATTTAAATAGCATATCCTACTGATTATGTATACCTCTTTCGTATCAATTCTTTGTAAGATCACTATTGTGAACCCCTATCACGTATCGAAGCATACCGCGAATTATGTCACTATGGTTCTATTGCTGGCATGGAGGTTCAACTATGGTTCTAAATTCGTATTTCTCTTGATATCATTATATTAGTGCTAAGAGTAAAAAGGACAGTATATATAGCAAGGCCTGATTTATATTTTTCTTGATATCATTATATATGGGTGGGGCCCATCTATAAGTGTTTAGTCTGCTTTTCACTTACAGACCCGAAAGCTATTGCACTAATGACTACTGTATTATGATTTGGTCTTGTCTTTGGTGTGTGTTGTTCTTGGCTAGGAATCTCAATCAGAAAATTTTATTGCATGGGGACAAGTGTGTCTAGGTATACATTCACGTCACATGAGTAGAGGTCAGCAATAGTATAAGTGGTGGAATTTTATCTTCTAGTTTCATGAATGAATGGATTAACAAACAAAAAAAATAAAAAATGAATGAATGTTAGAGAGGGAGGGAAAACATCTGGGGAATGATTTTTCATTCCTCCAAGAATGTTATTATTAGGAATGATATTTTTAAAAAATCTTTTAACCTATGTTTGGTAATTTTATATAGCTTCAAAATTTTGATGATAAAACATATGTTTGGTAATTTTATTTAGTTCCAAAATCTTTTATATATGATCAACGTATATTGAATTGTTTTGAAGCAGAAAAATAGAAAAATGGAAAACTAAATCCTGAACCTGACCTCTTAAAGACTCTTCAGATGATTTCAGAGCTTGAAGATAATTAATCACCAATTTCGGTGCTAGAAAGTAGAAAGAAGAAATAATTTCTTAGCTATATATTGAAAACATACGAAACAACTATTAACAAAATCATGTAATGAACAGATAATACATATGTCACTTGCTTAACAAGCATAAACTAACGTGGAGTAGTCTCAGCAGATATAAAAGGTTCATTTGAAATGAAGAATGCCACTTCTGAATCTCAGATTTTGCAGCCTTAAGTTCATTCTGGAAAATCCAGTGATCCAGGAAAACGATTTTAGGATACAAAAAGGTACAAATCAACCTATATGCAAAACTTTGGGCCAGGCTGGTAAGATACTCAACTCCAACAAGTTGGGGAGTGTTGCTAGGTACACCCAGCATTATTGCTGGTGCACCCAACATTCTTTGAAAATGGTAAAACTGTCTCTGTTAATTTCTCCCCTTACAGATTAAGTTGATCCGTAAGTTGATTTTTAGACTTACGGATCAAGTTGATCCGTAAGTTTTTTTACGGATCAACTTGATCCGTAAGAAGTATTTCTATCTTTTCGTGATTAGTGTTGGGTGCACTAACAATAATGCTGGGTGCACCTAACAGCACTCAACTTAGGGTCTGCTATGTGAATTATCTCTAATCTAGAAGAGTGTATATGGGCATTCTTTTATCCACATATTCATAATCATAAATTTTAGACATAATTTTCATTAAAAGTCATGTAACCAACATGTATCCACTTTCTGTTAAATTATTAAATGATGTTTAGGAGGAGGGGGTCTGGGTGTAAATGTGAACTAAACAATAAGGGTTTTTGTAGGGTTCCAAAAAAGGAGTGGTTGGGTGCAATTTTGAAAAAAAAAAAACACAAGGGTGAAGTGTGAGGAGAATATGAGAGTATTTTATACAAAATTTTCATTAAAAGTCATTATGCCTACTCTGCTAAATTATTTAAACGTTTAAGGAGGAGGGTTTGGGTGTAATGTGAGTTAAACAACTAAGGATTTTTGTTAGGGTGCAAAAAGGGGAGGTATAGGATGCAATTAAAAAAACAAAGGGGTGCAAGTGTAATTTAATATGTCTCACACTTTTAGGGACTAAATCAGAATTTTGGTTATTCACTAATTTACACATTTAACAATTAAAATTATCATTATTTTTTTTATTGATTAAGGGATTTCGGTGTATTTTATTTTGTTAAATAAAAGGTGGTTTTGAGTTATGTAATGATAAAAATTGTTATGATTTTTTTTAAATAAATTGTTCTTATGGTAATGAATAGTATCTTGAATTTAATTATCATAAAATTGTACATGTTTAACTAATAGTATTGAGTCTGATATCAATTGTGTTTAACTTTATATAACTCATAGTGGATTTATTTAATTGTTGAAGTTTGATGGTACATGTGATTTGTTAAAAAAATGATTTCTCTCTATTAATATGTTAATTTTGATTGATGGGATAAATGTTTGTATGATATGGTATTTTTCTAGAGTTCTGTATGTGTTACTAAATTGATAATTGGTGGGTAAATTAACAAATGGTTATGTTCATCAAGATATTTTAGTTGTTTTTTTTTTTTATTAGTTGAAAAGTCATTTTATTCAGTTAGTAAACTTTTTTTAGTAACTCTCAGCTTGCGTTTTTGAACCCTAGCTTCTACCTTTCTAACTTCAAACTTTTTTATATTTCTTCTTTTTTATACTAAATGTATTTATCAAATTATTTTACTTACTCTTTTTAAATAAATCGGATTTTATATTTTTTTCTTACCCATTCATTATGTTTGTTCTTTTTTTTTCCTTCAAACGTATAGACCCCTCATTTGTTTCCAAACATGCCTAACTAACCTTTTTTTTCAAGTAATATTTTTACTTTTTTTCACTCCCCATGTTAATGCTTGGATAGATTCTCTACACAAATTATTGATTGATATTTTCCTAGTATGAATGAATAAAAAAAGAAAAACAATAAAAAAGAAACATAAGGATGAGTTAAAAAAATATTTTATTAATTTAGCATTATAAATCAACACATCGTTAATGATAGACTATACAATTCTTTTTTTATTAATTTTACATTTTTTATGTTAGAATATTTTTTTAACCATTGTATCATTTATAATATTTAATTATTATTTTCACAATTATATTTGTCTATTATTTTTTGAATAATTTATATAAGATTATTTATTTTAACTATTACACTAATTAACATAATAAAAATATTAACGTTTACTTAAGTGTCTTTTCTTCTATTATTTTAAACATGATTAAAAATATTTTAAGAATAATGTAAGATTAATAGTGAATACTTTAATTGAAAAAATGTAATATAAAATAGTATAGTATAAATATGTCTATTTTATCATTTTACATTTTTAGCTACTTTAACATCTAGTTTTATCGAACACTTTTAATGTAATAAAACTAATTTTTTCAACTTTCAACTTCTACTAGCTTTTAGCTTCCAGCTAATTTTTTCAGGTAATTTTATCAAACATAACCAAAAATTAATAATTTGATATAACAAAGACACTTTAGAAATCAATCTGAAAGTTCTTAAAATCAAGAGTCAAAATGAAATAAAATAGTAATGAATGAGATAAAAAAATATATTTTAACCTTTAGTTTATGAAAATACATAATTAATTAAGAGTATTAGTTATTAGGTGTGGCGTAATTGTTATAGGAAAAAAAATAGAGTTTGTTTCTCTAGCAATGTCACCAATTGCATCACAGCCAAGAAAGTAATCAAATAGGGAGGTAACCAAACAATCAAAACCTAATATCTCATTTAGAGATGAAATGTTGGGTAAAGTAGTTTGTGCCTAAGATGGACATAATAGACCTAATTAACATAAACTTGTTCGTATATAATATGAGAAGTAATCATATGCTTCCAAGAATCTTATTGGATGAACGGGTTTTTAAGAATTATGTTGCCCTTGTGTAAAATGACTTTGTCGTTTAAGCTTTTGGAGAAAAAGATGGTTATAAGATTTTGGTGACTTTAGTAATGTGAATGTGAATAAATGATTTGTTCACGGTGAAGGTAGATCTCGTTGAGAATTGAAAAAGATAATTTATAGTTTATAATATGAATGTGGAAAATAGTTTATTCACCATTGATGATTTTTATCAACACTTGGCAATCAATAAATGATAGGTGTTACTTTCCCCATACTAAAGTTAATGTACAATTGTTCGGATTAGATTTTAGTCCTTAATCTCGTTTATATATGACGAAAAACTTTCTCTTAGCAATGTTGTTGGTAGTTATTAAATTGATCAAAGTAGATAGAGTGTATTTTCACGTATATGCGTTGAAATAAACCTATCTCAGTCTGTTCTCAGTGAGGATTTGGCTAAATTTTATTTTAGGAGAAGATTTCGCTAAATGGGCATTGAGTATAAGGTTCAGTGTGAAGTCTTCATATTATTCATGCAAAGCAAATGTAGTTTTCTTAACATGTAGTACAAAACTATGCTAATTAAACAACCCCACGTGCGGTGGTAGATACAAATAAGCAAATGGTAGGGTGCTAAGCTCCTGAGACAACCATGTCAAGTATTGGTATATGCAACAGCCACATTGATGTCTAGTTGCGACAAAAAAAATCTTAATAATTAAGAACAAAACATTTGAAATATAAGCAACCCATGCCTGCTGACTAGTGGTTAATTAGACGCAAAAGAAATGCCCTACATTAAATACCAAGATTCAGTTAAAAGGTAATATGGCTCCTAATAAAACAAGTTGATTGCTCTCTCAAATTTGGTTGCAGGTCATCACATTGAAAGATGCTGCAAAAATATAAGAAAAAGTGAAAATTTTGCCTCTTAAAGGTTAACAAATGCTCCTAAAGTATGCAACAAAGACAAAAAGACATTATCATGACAAGGTGGTCATAGACAAATAATGTATCTCTCACGACAAGGTATCAAGACTAGCAAATTTAATTATAATGAAGCATGGAACGTGCACAATCAAAAAAATCAACTTGTAAGGAAAACTCTCACTACTTTTGAAAAAATTTATACAACAATGGTTTTAGATACATTTAGAAACGATTTTAAATTATCTTGATTCAATGTAATGCTTTTCTCATCAAAGTCGCTGCACTTCAACCACTTCTCAGGCTTACAGGTGTCACTCATCAGATCATCTTTCTGAGTCCTGCACTCTGTCGTCATCTGATCACCCCACGAAACAACTCTCCCAGAGTCCGGCCAAAACTATCCTCATCATCCTCATCAGCTCCGTGTCCTTGCCATCCCCATAAATCCTCTCGTGATGATTACTCCAGTTAGCCAAATCATTGTCCCAACAACACATCATCCTCCACCACCTTATCAGTAATCAACTCAATCGCCCCCGGCTTCAACCCCACTTCCCCTACTCCTAACCTTATTCAAAACCTCGAACAACTCCTTGGAGACAGCCGCTAGATCTCCCTTGGCATCTTCCCAACCTTCCCTTCCAACATCCCCACCTCAGTCCTCAACTCCTGCACCTGCTGCATCACCGAAAACTGCAAATCCCCACCACCACCACCATCCTCCTTCCCCAACAACCCCCCAAACCCACCCTCACCATCCATCTCCTCACTCACCCATACACATTACTCTCCTGAACCATCAAAAACCCACCACCCTTATGCCCTACAACCCTATGCATAATCCTCGCATTCCCGTTCCAACGGCCCTGGCTCATGCCCTGAATGCACAGCATATAACTTAAAAACCGCCACCCCTTCCTCCTGGTACACAAAACTCTTATCCTTCTCATTGTAATTCGCAATCGGCACAATAGCCCTAATCCTAAACCCACATCCACATCTTTTAGAAGCATAAGGCTCCCTCTTCAAAACCTTAGATTTCTTAGCAGCAGGCTCTCCAGCCCTATGGCAAGCATAGTCCTTAACCTCAGCCATAAAAGGCTTATACCTAATATACTTCTGCCTAATGCAAAGCACAACCTTGTGCTTTGCGGCGAGCTGCTGGAGCCGGTCAGGGACTTCCCCGGCCGGCACCTCGAAGCTCTCGGTGTACTCGAACCGTCGCCGCTTGCCACGCGAAATGGCGGCGGAGGGCTCTCCGGAGCCCTCAGTGGCGGAGGAGGAGCAGACGGGGCAGGCGGCGACGCAGACTCGGATGAAGCTCTCAGGGATGCCGTAGAATTTGGCCCCGACGGTCCAGTGGTGCTTGATGCGGTCGAGGGTGTCCTTGAGGTTGAGGTGGCTGAGGTCGGTGTCGGCGTGGTGGGACATGACGATGTGCTGCCACTGGTTGAGGTGAGGGACGAACTGGTGAGGGTTGTTTTTGAAGCAGAGGAAGTGGGTGTTGGTGGAAACGTCGTGGTGCGTAGTGAGCTTGTCCTGGATGCGTTTCCAGGCGGTGAGGTAGGCGGTGTCCTCATTGCGGTCCTTCCAGACGGTGCGCCAGGAGGAGAGGACGGAGGAGGGGGTGGCGGAGCGGATGTCGGAGGGGAGGGGAGGCGGCGGAGGAGGAGGGAGCGGAGCATAAGGGCGTGGGAGGAAGGGGTGAAGGTGTAGAACTGGGAGGAGATGTGGGGGTCGGGGGAGATGAAGAGGGGGTTGGAATTGGAATTTGGGGGTGTGGAAGGGGAAGAGTGGGAGGAGGAGGGGGAGGAGGGGAAGAGGAGAGAGAAGGAGGAGGAGGTGGTGTTGCTGGGGAGAGGGGGGTTGTGAGGGGATAGATCGGGGGGGTGCGGGAGGAAAACCTCGTCTTCCTCTTCTTGTTTGTTGGAATTATTCATGCTGAAGATGAAGATGAAGAGGGTGGGTGTGTGGATGGGGAAAGTGAGGAAAGTGAGGAAAGTGAGCAGTGATGACTTTATCTCTCTCTCTCTCTCTGTTTCTGTTTGTTGCTGAGGTTTTGTTTTGTGTTGTCTTGTGCTTTTTTCTCTATCACTCTGATGACGTTTGGGCTTGGGTTTGGGAGATTGGGGGTGGGTTCGGGAGCATTGCTACGTGCAACCCAGCAAAATTGCAGGTATACTCAGTAATTGCACAATTTTCCCATTTTGCCCTTCTGATAAAAAATAGAGGTTGACTAATCCCTTATGAGGCTTACAGATTGGGCGGATTAGCTAATCCGTATGAGACTTATGGACTAGCCCAATCCGTAAGTGTTTTTTTTCAAAAACATGTTTTACGAATTAATTTGAAATTAATGGTTCAAGCAAGAGTCAAACCTGTGTGACTTTTGCGTTATTAGCATGACAATCTAACCAGTTGAACTAATAGGTCAATTATGTTATAAAATAAATAATGTTGTTATATATAACACTAAAATTTCTAATGTATATTTAATGTGCATGTAAATTTAAATAATAAATTTTGTGACAATTAATTTTGATATAACTCGTACAGGTTAGCAACCAAATGATCCAACATGCATCAAAAAAATTGAACTAAAAAGAAGAAGAAGAATAAGCAAGGGTGATAACACATGCGTACCAACAAGGTGAGTTTACGTCCAATTAGAGATAAAAGAAAAATATAAGAGTGTTAAAATATTTTTTGGTTGAAAATAGTGTCATGTCTTTTATGGAGTTAAGAGGAAGAAGATGAAGATATTTTAGACATAAGTTTTCATTAAAAGTCATGTAACCAACATGTATCCACTTTCTGTTAAATTATTAAATGATGTTTAGGAGGGAGGGGGTCTGGGTGTAATGTGAACTAAACAATTAAGGGGGTTTTTGTAGGGTTCCAAAAAGGAGTGGTGTTGGGTGCAATTTGAAAAAAAAAAAAACACAAGGGGTGCAAGTGTGAGGAAGAATATGAGAGTATTTTATACATAAATTTTCATTAAAAGTCATTATGCCTACTTTCTGCTAAATTATTAAACGGTGTTTAAGGAGGGAGGGGTTTGGGTGTAATGTGAGTTAAACAACTAAGGGATTTTTTGTAGGGTGCAAAAAGGGGAGGTATAGGATGCAATTAAAAAAAAACAAAAGGGGTGCAAGTGTAATTTAATATTGTCTCACACTTTTAGGGACTAAATCAGAATTTTGGTTATTCACTAATTTACACATTTAACAATTAAAATTATCATTATTTTTTTTATTGATTAAGGGATTTCGTGTGTATTTTATTTTGTTAAATAAAAGGTGGTTTTGAGTTATGTAATGATAAAAATTGTTATTGATTTTTTTTAAATCAAAATTGTTCTTATGGATAATGAAGTATCTTGAATTTAATTATCATAAAATTGTACATGTTTAACTAATAGTATTGAGTCTGAATATCAATTGTGTTTAACTTTTATTAACTCATAGTGGATTTATTTAATTGGTTGAAGTTGTGGATGGTACATGTGATTTGTATAAAAAATGATTTCTCTATTAATATGTTAATTTTGATTGATGGGATAAATGTTTGTATGATATGGTATTTTCTAGAGTTCGTTATGTGTTACTAAATTGATAAGTTGGTGTGGTAAATTAACAAATGGTTATGTTCATCAAGATATTTTAGTTAGTTTTTAATTTTTTTATTAGTTGAAAAGTTCATTTGTTTATTCAGTTAGTAAACTTTTTTTAGTAACTTCTCAGCTTGCGTTTTTGAAACCCTAGCTTCTACCTTCTAACTTCAAACTTTTTTATATTTTCTTCTTTTTTATACTAAATGTATTTATCAAATTTTTTACTTACTCTTTTTAAATAAATCGGGATTTTATTATTTTTTTCTTACCCATTCATATGTTTGTTGTCTTTTTTTTTCCTTCAACGTATAGACCCCTCATTTTGTTTCACAACATGCACACTAACCTTTTTTTTTCAAGTAATGATATTTTTAATTTTTTTCACTCCCCATGTAATGCTTGGATAGATTCTCTACACAATATTTTGATTGTGAATTTTCCTAGTATGAATGAATAAAAAAAGAAAAACAATAAAAAAGAAACATAAGGGATGAGTTAAAAAAATATTTTATTAATTTAGCATTATAAATCAACACATCGTTAATGATAGACTATACAATTCTTTTTTTATTATATTTTACATTTTTTATGTTAGAATATTTTTTTAACCATTGTATCATTTATAATATTTAATTTATTATTTCAACATTATATTTTGTCTATTATTTTTTGAATAATTTTATATAAGATTATTTATTTTAACTATTACACTAATTAACATAATAAAAATATAACGTTTACTTAAGTGTCTTTTCTTCTATTATTTTAAACATGATTAAAAATATTTTAAGAAATAGTGTAAGATTAATAGTTGAATACTTAATATGAAAAAATGTAATATAAAATAGTATAATATAAATATGTCTATTTTTATCATTTTACATTTTTTAGCTACTTTAACATCTAGTTTTATCGAACACTTTTAATGTAATAAAACTAATTTTTTTCAACTTTCAACTTCTAGCTAGCTTTTTAGCTTCCAGCTAATTTTTCAGGTAATTTTATCAAACATAACCAAAAATTAATAATTTGATATAACAAAGACACTTTAAGAAATCAATCTGAAAGTTCTTAAAATCAAGAGTCAAAATGAAATAAAATAGTAATGAATGAGATAAAAAAATATATTTTAACCTTTAGTTTTATGAAATAACATAATTAATTAAGAGTATTAGTTATTAGGTGTGGCGTATTTGTTATAGGAAAAAAAATAGAGTTTTGTTTTCTCTAGCAATGTCACCAAATTGCATCCACAGCCAAGAAAGTAATCAAATAGGGAGGTAACCAAACAATCAAAACCTAATATCTCATTTAGAGATGAAATGTTGGGTAATAAGTAGTTTGTGCCTAAGATGGACATAATAGACCTAATTATACATAAACTTGTTCGTATATAATATGAGGAAAGTAATCATATGCTTCCAAAGGTCTTATTGGATGAACGGGTTTTTAAGAATTATGTTGCCCTTGGTAAAATGACTTTGTCGTTAAGCTTTTTGGAGAAAAAGATGGGTTATAAGATTTTGGTGACTTTAGTAATGTGAATGTGAATAATGATTTGTTCACGGTGAAGGTAGATCTCGTTGAGAATTGGAAAAAGATAATTTATAGTTTATAATATGAATGTGGAAAATAGTTTATTCACCCATTGATGATTTTTTATCAACACTTGGCAATCAATAAATGATAGGTTTACTTTCCCCATACTAAAGTTAATGTACAATTGTTCGGATTAGATTTTTAGTCTTAATCTCGTTTATTATGACGAAAACTTTCTCTTAGCAATGTTGTTGGTAGTTATTAAATTGATCAAAGTAGATAGAGTGTATTTTCACGTATATGCGTTGAAATAAACCTTACTCAGTCTGTTCTCAGTGAGATTTGGCTAAATTTTATTTTAGGAGAAGATTTCGCTAAATGGGCATTGGTATAAGGTTCAGTGTGAAGGTCTTCATATTATTCATGCAAAGCAAAATGTAGTTTTTCTTAACATGTAGTACAAAACTATGCTAATTAAACAACCCCACGTGCGGTGGTAGATACAAATAAGCAAATGGTAGGGTGCTAAGCTCCTGAGACAACCATGTCAAGTATTGGTGTATTGCAACAGCCACATTGATGTCTAGTTGCGACAAAAAAAATCTAATAATTAAGAACAAAACATTTGAAATATAGCAACCCATGCCTGCTGACTAGTGGTTAATTAGACGCAAAAAGAAATGCCCTACATTAAATACCAAAGATTCAGTTATAAAAGGTAATATGGCTCCTAATAAAAACAAGTTGATTGCTCTCTCAAATTTGGTTGCAGGTCAATCACATTGAAAGATGCTGCAAAAATATAAGAAAAAGTGAAAATTTTGCCTCTAAAGGTTAACAAATGCTCCTAAAGTATGCACAAAGACAAAAAGACATTATCATGACAAGGTGGTCATGAGACAAATAATCGTATCTCTCACGGACAAGGTATCAAGACTAGCAAATTTAATTAATGAAGCATAGGAACGTGCACAAATCAAAGAAAAATCAACTTGTAAGGAAAACTCTCACTACTTTTGAAAAATATTATACAACAATGGTTTTAAGATACATTTAAAAACGATTTTAAATTATCTTTGAATTCAATGTAGTGGAAAGTTAAAACTTTCACAATAGTTTCATAAAAATCATCTTATTCTAAGATGGTTCTTAAAGTAAAAATCGTTTTAAAAGATCATTATTTTAAGATGGTTTTTAACTTACAATTATCTTAGAAAAACACATTTTAAAGATTATTCTTAACTAAAAATCGTCTTAGAATAATGTCATTTTAAGATTATTTTTAGCTCAAAAGAAATTTGAACCAAGTAAAAAAAAGTACAAACGTTAAAAATGAATGAACAAAGCAAAGCTACATGTAGATGAATCAATTCCAACTTGTCTGCACCTATCAAAAGCCAAAAAGAAGGAAAAAGAAAGGAGACAACATCTTGTAAATGTAAAAGAAAAATGAATCAACATAGTTACCCACAACCTTCTCAGAGTTATTGGATCGTTCATACCAATTCGGTTCGCACTAATATACCACTAAATTTGTGGAAGTTATGAACCCAGAAAAAATGCAAAAGGAAGAGGAAGATGAAAATCAAGAACATACATTAGAAACAAAGATAAAAATTGCAATATCCTTTTAAGATGAAATAACAGTTTTATTTTTAAAGTTGGTGTTTAATTTTATATTATTTATGTGTATAAATTAAAAAGTAAAATTGTCTAATTCTTTTATCGGTAACACTAAGAGTTTTCTTGATAAGACCAACATTTACATTTTTTTAGAAGAAGATCAAGAGTTACATAGAAACTAGATATTTAAATTATAAAATTAATAAAATGGTTTTATATTTTTTTATAGAAAACTAAAGAATGCATATCCGTTAATAATTTTGTAATAGAAAATTTTAATTAATATTTTAATAAAATAGATATGACTTGTGTGGATTTTTTTAATGAATATTTTGTCTTATTTAATATTTGAATTTTTATTTATTTCTGACACTTTTATATTTTGCTTTATGTGTAATTTATAGTTTTTACTTATAAATGAGAAAAAATATTGGTAGCATACTCATTTATATATTAAAACCTATGTAAATTTAAATAGCATATCCTACTGATTATGTATACCTCTTTCGTATCAATTCTTTGTAAGATCACTATTGTGAACCCCTATCACGTATCGAAGCATACCGCGAATTATGTCACTATGGTTCTATTGCTGGCATGGAGGTTCAACTATGGTTCTAAATTCGTATTTCTCTTGATATCATTATATTAGTGCTAAGAGTAAAAAGGACAGTATATATAGCAAGGCCTGATTTATATTTTTCTTGATATCATTATATATGGGTGGGGCCCATCTATAAGTGTTTAGTCTGCTTTTCACTTACAGACCCGAAAGCTATTGCACTAATGACTACTGTATTATGATTTGGTCTTGTCTTTGGTGTGTGTTGTTCTTGGCTAGGAATCTCAATCAGAAAAATTTTATTGCATGGGGACAAGTGTGTCTAGGTATACATTCACGTCACATGAGTAGAGGTCAGCAATAGTATAAGTGGTGGAATTTTATCTTCTAGTTTCATGAATGAATGGATTAACAAACAAAAAAAATAAAAAATGAATGAATGTTAGAGAGGGAGGGAAAACATCTGGGGAATGATTTTTCATTCCTCCAAGAATGTTATTATTAGGAATGATATTTTTAAAAAAATCTTTTAACCTATGTTTGGTAATTTTATATAGCTTCAAAATTTTGATGATAAAACATATGTTTGGTAATTTTATTTAGTTCCAAAATCTTTTATATATGATCAACGTATATTGAATTGTTTTGAAGCAGAAAAATAGAAAAATGGAAAACTAAATCCTGAACCTGACCTCTTAAAGACTCTTCAGATGATTTCAGAGCTTGAAGATAATTAATCACCAATTTCGGTGCTAGAAAGTAGAAAGAAGAAATAATTTCTTAGCTATATATTGAAAACATACGAAACAACTATTAACAAAATCATGTAATGAACAGATAATACATATGTCACTTGCTTAACAAGCATAAACTAACGTGGAGTAGTCTCAGCAGATATAAAAGGTTCATTTTGAAATGAAGAATGCCACTTCTGAATCTCAGATTTTGCAGCCTTAAGTTCATTCTGGAAAATCCAGTGATCCAGGAAAACGATTTTAGGATACAAAAAGGTACAAATCAACCTATATGCAAAACTTTGGGCCAGGCTGGTAAGATACTCAACTCCAACAAGTTGGGGAGTGTTGCTAGGTACACCCAGCATTATTGCTGGTGCACCCAACATTCTTTGAAAATGGTAAAACTGTCTCTGTTAATTTCTCCCCTTACAGATTAAGTTGATCCGTAAGTTGATTTTTAAGACTTACGGATCAAGTTGATCCGTAAGTTTTTTTACGGATCAACTTGATCCGTAAGAAGTATTTCTATCTTTTCGTGATTAGTGTTGGGTGCACTAACAATAATGCTGGGTGCACCTAACAGCACTCAACTTAGGGTCTGCTATGTGAATTATCTCTAATCTAGAAGAGTGTATATGGGCATTCTTTTATCCACATCATTCATAATCATAGAGTTAATAGAAAAATTATAACTAAAGTACGGTTCCCTTAATAATAGTAACATTAGTTCAATTTTTATTAGCAATTTGTTAAAGGAAAACATACTTGGCATGTAGCAAGCATGCCTTTACAGTTCTGAAGACTGCAAAAAACAAAGTTAGAAAAATTTTAGGCACAAACAGTTCAATGCAATTTTACATACAAATAATCTATGAACGTTGCAGTAAAAGTAACACGTTATAAGCTCAAATCCTCACTTGTAACTGGTACAAAGCAAATCCACCGCAAGTGAACATAAAAAACAGCAAGCTGGTATAGGATCAGCTACTATTCATTACCCAAAATTAACTTAGAAATCATTTGGTTTTATATATTAATATTATTAGTTATAAAGTTACTTAACAACATTCAGTTTAGCTAACAACCCATAAAGAATAGCAACTCCAAGAGGCTAAAGCGGGTACAATTTTATTGAACTTATAAAGAATGCAGTCATGCTTCCTGCGTTACAAGGAAGGATATTAACAGGCTTTCACCAACATATCCAAATAAAATAAATAAAAGTTTTTTGTTCATCCCTGCTAGACAGGATGTTGAAATTCATACAATTAGAGGTATAAAAAGGAAAGGGGTCTGATTAAGAATTAGTCATATTGAACACTACGAACTATAAAACCACCATAGCCATGTTGAATATGCCATAGTGAGGATAACTACCGAATTAGCCAACGAATGCTAGATAATGCGTTAGAACACAGACCAAGTGGCAACAAGCTCAGGTGATTTTACCATATTAGGACATGCTTCTTGAATGTTGTCAAAGCAGGGGCAATCTCCCAGTCACTGAATCCACAGAAGATTTTGGTCCTGACATAAATCCAGTAACATGTAAAGCCATTCAATCAAAAAGTAGCATATTATTTGTCAAGGAAAAAGCTGTCAAGATTGGGAGCAACTTTGAAAAACATCAGCATCAAATCCATGAGTGTGTAGCATCCCATTGTTCAATTAATTGCAAAAGTATTTAGATTTTCTTGTCCGTGTTTTTGGTCATACATTACATACAACATACAAGCAACAGGGAAGCTTACCAGGTCCAACAGCAAGAACAGTCTTTGATCTTGGCAAAACCTGAAGACATAAAAGCCTTAGCAATAATACTAACAAACAACAACAATGAGAAGGTGTGATGAGATGAAAGCCAACCCTTCAAGACTAATGCATTCCTAAGAAGTTACTATTAACAACTTAAGTACCAACTCTATGGTAGATTTTTAAGGTAGCTTTGTTCTTTATTTTTACCCATATATGAAATACTATCACTGTTCGTCCAGCATCAACAACAACAAAAGTACACTTTTATCTGATATTCACCATATTGCTTATAACATAGTGAGTGTATGTTATGACTTGGACTTCGAGGACCAAGAAGCCTCCGAGAGAAAGAGAGAGAAAAGATGATGGAAATGATATTTGCTCATTATTCCATGTATGAAGTTTTACAAGCTTTTATATTTCTTGGAATTGAAATCTAACTGAATCCGTTATTGTACAAGCACGTGCTACTTCTAGAATATTCTATGCTTTCTAACAGAAGTAGTTATCTGCTTCTCCCCTCCATGCATGGCCCTTCCCTCGTGTTGCTGGCCATTTGTTATCTGCAGCCCTTCTTCATTATTCACAACACTATTTGCTATCTGCAACCCTTCTTCATTACTCGTAACACTCCCTTGCCCTTCAAAGAACACCTTGTCCTCAAGGTGATGAAGCTTTTTAAAGGCTGACCATTCTTCCCATGAAGCTTCTTCGAGTGGAAGGTCCCTCCATTGGACTAACACCATGCGCTTAGGTCCCATTTCTGAAGGAATCATTTTGGATGCAATGATGGCTAAGGGAGTGATGACTGGTTCATTATCCATGGCTACCGAAGGAAGATCAACCGAATCCTGTGGTGGATCAGTAGCCATGTAGGGTTTAAGGAGCGATATATGGAAAACATTGTGGATGCGTGACTGTTCTGGTAGCTGCAACTGGTACGCTACCTTCCCCATCCGTGCCGTGATTCGAAAAGGCCCATAATACCTCTTGGTCAGCTTAGAGTAAGTGGTATCCGCGACTGAAGTCTGGCGTTGTGGTCTTAGTTTAACTAAGACCCAATCCCCTACTTCGAACTCTTGCTCCCGACGATGCTTATCCGCCATTTCCTTTATCCGTGTTTGTGCTTTGGTCAGCTTCTGACGTAGCAATTCGAATACTGCTTCCCTCTGACTAAGCATATCGTCCACTGCATCGACCTTGGCTGTCCCTGAGATGTAGTGAGGGAAGTTGGGGGGTTTTCTACCAAAAGTAATCTCAAACGGAGTGACGCCGGTAGCTGAGTGACATGAAGTGTTATAGGACCATTCGACCCATAACAAATAGCGACCCCACAGCGATGGTTTCCGATGAACAAATGCTCATAGGTATTGTTCTATGATGCGATTCGTCACCTCAGTTTGCCCATCTGATTGCGGATGGTATGTTGAACTGAGGCGAAGCTTTGTTCCACTAAGAGAGAAGAGTTCCCTCCAGAAATTGCTCACGAATAATGGATCACGGTCTGAGACAGTGCTTCTCGGCATTCCGTGTAAACGTCCGACTATATCCATGAATAAGCTGGCCACGGTGCGTGCATTATGATGAGTGGGTAGCATACCCAAGCGCAGTCCCTTCGAGAATCTGTCTACAATTACCAGAATGCAAGTATTTCCCTTGTAAGCTGGTAACCCTACAATAAAATCCATGGATAAATCTTCCCATGGTTGTACCGGTACCGGGAGAGGACACAACAGCCCCGCTGGTTTCCTATTGTCGTACTTGGTACACTGGCAGGTTAAGTAGCTTGTGATGAAAACATGAGTATCTGCTCGAATGGAGACCCACGTGAAGCTTTCTTGTAGACGATGCAACGTTTTCTGAATGCCCATATGACCACCTGTAGGTGATTGATGGAATTCTTCAAGTAATAGTTTGATGAAAGATGAGCCTGAAGGGATCCATATTCGACCTCTGTGTAAAATTAGACCTGAAGCTATTGTGTATTATGGGTGTGCATAAGGTTCCTTTTGAATCTTGTTATATAACTCCGTAAAAGCTGGGTGAGACGCCATTTCCTTGCGAAGATCTTCTAGAAAATCAAATTGAGGCATGGATAGTAAGGAGAATGATGCAGGTGACTTTTCCTTAATCTGTGACAAGGCATCCACCACTACGTTGGCTCGTCCCGCGCGATATTGAATCGTGAAGTCATAGCCCAACAAACGTGCCAAGTAACGGTGTTGCTCCTGTGTCTGGACCGTTTGGCTCATGAGCTCTCTCAGGCTTCAATGATCAGTAACTATAATGAACTTGTGACCTAGCAGGTACTGTCTCCACTTCTTGACGGTGGAGGTTATGGCTGCGAGTTCTCGGACATATGTTGATGCATTCATCAATTTCGGGCATAATTGCTTACTGAAGAAGGAAATGCGGTGATCTTCTTGCATAAGAACCGCTCCCATACCTGTCCCTGACGCGTCCATTTCGACAACAAACAGGATTTTGAAGTTGGGTAAGGCTAAAACAGGAGCAGCCATGATTGCTTCTTTAAGTTTCTGAAAGGCCTCACTGGCCGCCGGAGACCACTGGAACTGCGCGTGACATAGTAGCTTAGTAAGGGGTGCTGCAAGAGTTGCATATCCCTTTATAAATCTTCTATAGAATCCAGCGAGACCTAAGAACCCTCGCAATGCTCTTGGCGATCGTGGTGTTGGCCATCCCTGAATGGCCTGAACCTTCTCCGGTACTGGTCGTACACTGTCTCCCGCCACGACATGGCCCAAATACTCCAATTGCTTCTGAGCGAACATACATTTGGAGAGTTTCAGTGAAAACTTTCCTGTTACAAGAATCTGCAAGGTGTTTTCCAAGTGAGAGATGTGATCTGTTATGGTCTTGCTATATATCAAGATATCATCGAAAAAAACGATGATGTATTTTCACAGACATGGCCGAAACAGTTGATTCATTGTGGATTGAAAAGAAGAAGGTGCATTACAAAGGCCAAAGGGCATTACTCGAAACTCGTAATGCCCTTGATGCGTTCAAAATGCCGTTTTGCTAACATCTTCCTCCCGCATGAGGATTTGATGATACCCTTGCATCAGATCAAGCTTCGAGAACCACCTAGCTCCTCCAAGTTCGTCCAGAAGCTCATCCACCGTGGGGATTGGAAACCGATCTTTCACCGTAACCGCGTTCAGAGCTCTATAATCTACACAGAATCGCCATCCTCCATCCTTTTTCTTTACCAGTAAAACGGGTGATGAAAATGAACTTGAGCTTGGTTGAATGAATCCTTTTTCAAGCATGGCATTCACCTGGTCCTCTATCTCCTGTTTTTGATAATAGGGGTATCTGTAGGGCTTTACATTCACAGGAGCTGTATTTGGTAGTAGGGTTATGGCGTGGTCCGTGGGTCGCAAGGGTGGTAAGGTTGTTGGGGGTTGAAACAATGAAGAGTATCTGGTAATCAAGGATGTAATTTCCGGGAGTGTGTGTGTTGCAGGTTGGGGTGGGGTATGCTTTTCCACACGAACGTGAAAGAACGTGCTTGTTGGATTCGTGTAAAGTAAATGACGAAGTTGTGAGGGTGTTACCTGTTCCGGGTTCTTCTCGCGATCACCCTTCAATTCTATTAACTTGCCTCCGGTGATGAACTTCATGTTTAATGAAGTATAATCAGTGAGTACTGGGCCTAGAGTCTTCAGCCATTGTACTCCTAATACCACATCCGCACCACATAGTGGTAAAATACGGAAGTCTATCATGAATAAGTGTTTTTGAATCAACACCGTGACATCGCTACATTGTTGTTGGCACCTAATCTCTTCGTTGTTGCCCACCGTGACTCATAGAGGTACTATGTCTTGCGTGGATAGCTTTAGTGCTGTTACTACCTTATGGTGGAGGAAGTTATGCGTACTTCCTCCATCAATCAAAATGCTAACATGGAGATCTTGAATGGTTCCCGTCATGCGTAACGTCTCGGGAGCTGAATGTCCTGATAGTGCGTGTAAGCTCAGCTGCGTCGGAGGAGATTCAGATAGCGTTTCTGGTGGTTCTGGTAGCAATTCCGGGCTCTTTCCTTCGTCTGGTACAAATTCATCATCATCTGCTATCAGTAAGAATAGGGATGGGGAACATATGTGACCACGTGAGAATTTCTCATCGCAGTGGAAACATAATCCCTTCTCGTGACGTCGAGCTAGCTCTTCCGGTGACAAACGTTTGAACGGGATAGAAGAACTTGACGTTCTCTGCGGTGTAGGTAATAATGGCGGTGTGAAGCTGGATGGCGGTGACCGTGTCGGTATCGTGGATGTCTGAAAACGTTGTGTTGATGATCTACGAGCATCTAGTAATTTTTCTTCTTGTAATCTCGCATACGCAACTGCTTGACTTAAAGAGATTGGTTGTAAAACCTGCACCTCTCTTCGTATGGCTGGCGTTAACCCTGAAATAAAGCAGCTTAACACGAATTGCGTTGGTATTTCGACTATACGGTTTGCTAACGATTCAAACTCTGTCAGATAAGCATTCACTGACGTTCGTTGCTGCAGCTTGCATAACAAACCTGTAGGATCCTCGTAGGTAGATGAAGCAAAACGCGAGTGTAACGAGTGCAAGAAAGCTGACCATGACGATAACTGAGTGTTACGATGCATCCATTGGAACCATGCCAAAGCAAGCCCTTCCATATAGAATGATGCTATCGTCAACCTCTCATGATCAGGTGTGGCGTGATACTCAAAAAACTGAGTTATTTTGAAGGTCCAGCCCATAGGATCCGAGCCATCGAACCTCGGGACGTCGAGCTTTAGATGGTGCGTGAAACCCGCCGCCGTTGGCGTTTGTCCTGCTGAGGAAGACGGTGGCGTCTGCGGTGGTTGTTGGTTTGCTTCAAGTTGTGACATCCTTTGGAGGAGATCATCTATCATCGTGTTCATTGCTAGCTGCGACGCCGAGAGCTTTGCAATTGCATCTTCTAATCAATCTACGGAAACCCTAGAACGTGTTGCTTTCGCCATTGATGCTCAATGAAAGCACCACTGTTATGACTTGGACTTCGAGGACCAAGAAGCCTCCGAGAGAAAGAGAGAGAAAAGATGATGGAAATGATATTTGCTTATTATTCCATGTATGAAGTTTTACAAGCTTTTATATTTCCTGGAATTGAAATCTAACTGAATCCGTTATTGTACAAGCACGTGCTACTTCTAGAATATTCTATGCTTTCTAACAGAAGTAGTTATCTGCTTCTCCCCTCCATGCATGGCCCTTAACCGAATTGCACGTAGTCTTCCATGTATACTGGAGTTTTCGTCTTCCTCTTGGGCCTCCCCTCGTGTTGCTAGCCATTTGTTATCTGCAGCCCTTCTTCATTATTCGCAACACTATTTGCTATCTGCAACCCTTCTTCATTACTCGTAATAGTGTATCTACTCTTGTGTATTACAATGGTAACATGATTTCATCATATAAAGGGATAATGTTTGAATGTCTTAGTGGTTTTAAAGTCATCACAATAAGTGAGGACGTATTGCTTGATGCCTTAAGGAAAACTATTTTATACACCAACAGAGGTGGTATAATTTTACATGATATTTTTTTTTACCATCAATCAATTTATGTAGGTGATGGTTGTATTGAATACTATTGTATGAAACTCAAACTCGACGATGATGTGAGAAAAATATTTTTGATCTATTCGGAATTTAATACCAAATGTCCGATTGAGTTGAATGAAATTTTTGGGCGTTCTCTAGATGAAATTGTTACCTTGCTACACAAATCAAGAAAATCAAAATCTATTGATGAGATCATTATTCTAATGCATGATAAATCTATCTAGTCATTGCACAAACTAGTTGTTCAAACTTTTTTATGTATTTTAATCATGTTAGTCCTTGAGTTATTTATCTAAGTTTTCTTTATTTTTTCGTCTTCTTCAATTTAGATAAACTTGGTTTTATTTTTTTTTAGGTATGTTTAGTTTCAAATTATGTCACCTATTCTAAATATTTTCATTTAAGGATTATTTGTTTTTTTAAAATACTATTTGATAAAAATGGATTTAAATGTTTTCCTTAAAATAAATTAATTTAAAATGAATTTCTTGGCATGCTCAATGGAATTGACAACATGGTAGAAAGGTTTGAAAAGAATTTTAACTAAAAAATATATAAAATTAACAACGACATATGCAAAATAAAAATTTATTTTTTCTAAAAAATTATATATTAATTAATAAAAAAATAAAAAATAAAAATATAAAACATATAAATAAAACACATTTAAGAAATTAATTTTCCAAAATCAATTTCTTAACTGAGTTTTAAAAAAATGAATGTTTAGAAATCGATTTCTAACTAAAAAATATACTAAAAACAAAAGTAGTTAAGGGATCGGATGCCCGATAATCGACTTCTTAACTAAATAAAAAAATAATAGAAGGCGAGAAATCAAGTTAGAATGACCAATATTTCACCTTAAATAGTATTTTATATTAGTTGAATAAATAATTTTTTAACTTATATTATTTATATATTTTTTGTATTTTTTATGTAAAAAAACTCTAAAAATGAGTCAACAACAAAAAATAGACCAAGATAAACTTCGTAATTTTTAATTAACACTGATTTTAGGCTATAAAAGTCTAGCTCATTTTTACTAAAAAATATTTATTTCAAATTAAAGTTTTTAGTTAGGTCTATAACATGATTAAGTATTTATTTTATATTAATATTTAATTTAAGATTATTTTAAATATGTTCTTGTTTTATTTTTAATTCTAAAAAATTTGTTAATCCCTATTGACATGACACTTGTGACATAATAATTTTTTTTATTGAGGTAACACGTGCTAAAATCATCATTTGCTAAAGTGATCCTTGTTAACGTCAACTACTATTTGTCGCATCAGTTACCATTAGTAATTCTTAACAACAAGAACCAAATGCGAGTAATATAACATATTCTATGGACTTTCTAAAAAAATTACATGTACTAAAATCAATAAAAAATAGTAAATTATGAGGAAAAAATACATTTAAACTTTTATTTTTTAACTACATTAATATCTACCATTAATCAATTAATATATTAATAGAAAAAATACTTAAAATAAATAAGAATGAATGATGATCGGAAATCTTCTTTTTCTAGGCAGACCAGAAAGCTTATCCAACTCTGCGCAATTCATGTCATGTCAATAGTAACTTGTGCAGGAAAATAAGTTGAAACTTAGTGGCCAATATATCCCAATATCATTACGTTTCTATTTCTTTTAAAGTTAAAAAATATTTTTTAATATTTTTAATAAAAACTTCACATTTTCATATACATATGTATTTTAACTTAATTTAATTAAACTTTATAATTATGTCAAAAAAATAATTTTATGAAATTGAATCCTTTTAAATTTAAATTAAATGAACATCAGAATGTTTTGTTTAGTTAAAATTAAAATCATTTGTTCACTTTATATACATGTTTTTAAGTATAAAATTTGTGTTTAAAATTAATTTACTCAAATATTTTAACCATGTTTAATAACTTTAAATTAATTATATCAAAATTAGTTTTACTAAAATCTAAAATGAAAGGGGCACTAGATTGACTAGGAAATAGGATGCCCCTATTTCCTATTAATTCCACAGTAAGATCAGGAACACCCTCCTGGAACACATGAACCAAAGATTATGACAGTTCTAGTTGTGGAGCACTGGTTCACAATTATACATTATGGAAGATGAAGTTAAGTCAACAAATATGACAAAAAAGGAAAGGAACTGGAATTTTCGTTTGTTTTTTAGGAATGCCGGTTGGTAATTTATTGAGTGCATGTGTATTTTGCATTGGTTAGCACTTGTCCAACTTAAATCGCAATGATATATGGTGGAATTAGATGTGACACATCGTATTAATAATTTGGGTCTGATGAAAATACCAGGAGAATGCCTCAATAGGATGCTTGTCTTTGGGCCATATGTATAATTGGATTGGATAGTTCTTATATATTTTATTTGTTTAGTTTATTAATTATTGATAGCTCATAGCTATAATATTCTTAATTAAGCTTTCCCTTATTAAGTTGTTTAAATTTTATTATATGTAGCTATCTTCAATTTCCAACCATTTTGATTGGGACAGTTTGGCTGATCTTGGTAGTATTATAGTGGTGGAATTTACCCTTGTATAAATGATTCTATCAAACCAACACCAACCACATTTGAATTCAATTATATTTCTCAATTATCAATTATATTTATAAAAAAAATATTTTCTCATTTTGTTTCGTGCAATACACTATACAGTGGTTTATTTATTGATATTTTTTTTTAAAAAGGTTTATATGCTGATATTACTCAAATGATTTTTACTTTATTATTTTTTTTGAAAGAATTACTTTATTTCTATAAATGGACAAATGATTTTTTAATGTTGGGTGAGAGACCCTGGAATGACCTTATTGTCTTATTGCTTTCTTGACATGATAGCATTGGGTATTGGGTTTCATGTAGCAAAAAACTTATTAAAAACTAATAAAATTAATGAAGTAATAACTAATATTAATCTATTAAAAAAATTATAACAATAAGATTGAATTTAGTGGAAGAGAGTAATTTTTCACAATGTGATAAATTAATGTTCGAATCTTTATTAAAAAAATATTCACATTTAGTATCTGATCATGTCTCAAACAAGATTGCTTTGAGAAGACCTATAAAAAATATATTTATTTAATTTTATCACTAATTGTCCTTATTTTCTTTTCCATTTCTACTTTATTTTTTTATTTCACTTTTTGCACTTATCAAAATTCGGAACTGGCACATGTCAGGGTGGACGAGGCTAAAGTGGGTTCATGGACTTCGCATGTCGGCTTTAAGAGAGATCTTTGTTAAAAGGACAGGAGGGGGAACCTGCAAAACAAAGGACTCTGGCACTCAAGTAAGTATATGAGTTAGGAGGTAAAGCATGTATATGCGTAAGTGTAAGCTCGAGAAAGTATTCGAGAGGTAATAAGTGGAGCGACATGTTTGCTCATGTGCTAGTGTGTGTGAGATGTATTAAGGGTTTGATGGAACCTGCTATTAATAGGAGTGGAGTGGAGCCGCGGGTTCTTGTTTGTAGGAACTGTTATAGCCTTTGCAGATAATTATCGGCTTGTAGATAATAACCGGTAGCTTATAGATAATGTTAAGAATAATACGTAGCTTAAAGATAAAAGTTAGTAGATAATTGTACCTTATAGATAATGTGTACTTTGTAGATAATTGAATACCTGCCAAGAGATAGGGAAGTTCAAATATATTTAAATATTAAGAGGTTAGAGATAACCTGACAGTTAGGGAGCCCCGCTGATAAGGGTCGTACGTCTGTGCTCTTGTGCTAGGGCTAACATGGAGGGTTGACACGTGCCTCAGAGTACCACATATGATGCCACGTGTATTTTGTGGATCCTGGACAGTACATAAGCCCTTCAAGCTCTGAGCCTGCTTGCGGGTGAAAGAGGTTGTCCAGTGTTGAAGATTGTTTAATGTCCGGGGCAGTAGCCATGACAAGTAGGAGGGTGACGAGTTTGTTTAGCCCCCAAGCATGGATAGGTGTTTGTCCGATGTCGGGTGTGGTAACCTCGACAAGTGAGAGAATTACAGGTCGATGTGGCTTGTCAAGCCCTTGAGCCTAGACAAGTTATCAGCCTTCGAGGATGATTTGTACCCCACTTCCCTTTACGTTGGACGCACCATCCACGTAGAGGTTCCACTAGTCTAGGGTGGTTTTGTCATTTCCAGCGAATTCTGCTAGAAAGTCAGCCATGAATTGTGTTTTCATGGGGGCCACGAGGTTCGTACTAGATGTTGAACTCTGAAAGTTCTACATACCAGGCCACTATCCTTCCTACGAGTTCAGGCTTTCGCAAAACCTGCTTGATGGGGTAGTTCATTTTGACTACCACTTGATGACTCTAGAAGTAGGGCCTGAGTCGTCGGGCCGAGGTAATGAGTGCTAGTACCATATTTTCTATCATTTGGTAGCACTTCTCGGCCTCATGAAGTATGCGGTTGGTGAAATAGATAGGGAGTTAATGCTTCCCTTCCTCTTGCAGAAGGGTCGAGTTAACAGCTTTGTTAGTTATTGAAAGGTATAGGAGTATGGGTACTCCTAGCCTAGGCCGACTCAGGATCGGTGGTGTAGTTATGGTTTTCTTGAAAGCCAGGAAGGCTCGTTCACATGTCTCGTCCCACAGGAAGGGCTCAGTTTTCTTGAGCAGTTTGTAAAACGGCTTTGCCTTTTCGACAAGCTTCAGGAGGAACCTGGACAGGGATGCTAGCCTACCATTCATTTTCTGGACTTCTTGGACGTTGGTCGGGCTGTGCATCTCCAGTATAGCAGTGCATTTGTTGGGGTTGGCTTTGATCCCTTGGTGAGTGATCATGAAGCCGAGGAACTTGCCTCCGCCTACCCCAAAAGTACATTTTTCATGGTTGAGGCACATGTCATATTTGCAGAGTTCCCCAAAGAATTCTTCTAGGTCTGCCACGTGTTGGGCTATGCTTTTAGACTTGACGACCATGTCGTCCACATATACCTCGATGTTTTGTCCGATCTATTGTCTAAAGACTCAGTCCATCAGTCGTTGGTATGTAGGACTTGCATTTTTAAGGCCAAAGGATATGACCATGTAAAAGAAATTGGCATCTTTAGTATTGAATGTCGTTTTCTCCTCGTCTGGAGTGTGCATCCTGATCTGGTTGTATCTGGAGTAAGCGTCCAGGAAGCTTAGCACCTGGAACCCGAACGATCCATCGACTAGCCTGTCAATGTTGGGCAGAAGGTATGCATCTTTGGGCAGAAGGTATGCATCTTTATGACATTTTCTATTTTTTGTTGGCCTTTTTGACCATGATGACATTGGCTTGCCAGGTGGAATACCTGGCTTCTCTTATGAAGTTAGTATTGAAAAGTTTGTCCACTTCTTCTCTTATAACTTTGCGTCGTTCTTCTTTCATCTTCCTTTTCTTCTGTGATATCGATTTGGCCTAGGGACAAATGGCAAGTTTATGGCAGATAATGTTGGTATGGAGTCCCGACATGTCATATGGCTGCCAAGCAAACAAATTCATGTTTCTGTGTAGCACGTTAGCGATGCATCGATGCTCATGGCTGGTGAGGTCCCTACTGAGCTACGTACACTACCCGGGTTTAAGTCTGAGTTGCAACTTGATGAGCTCTTCGATGGGTTTGGGGCCTCTGTCTGAAGTGTCGTCATGCGAATCTATATATAATTCATTATCCAGGCTTGCTTGGTAGGTAGTCAGGGCTCAGATTGAGGACCCATCATCCACGCTCATGACTTAAGTACCTTCAGCCACTGTGGGGTGAGGCTTAGCAGACTCCTTGGTAAGAGGATATGATGCTACCTTCAGGCTCTCTGCATAGCACTGTCGTGCTTGCTTTTGGTCTGCCTTGACAGTTATGATCTCCCCAATTAGGGTAGGGAATTTCATTTTCAAATGCAGCATGGAGACTATGGCTCCAAGCTCGTTAAGTGTTTTCCTACCAATCAAAGCTAAATATGATGTATCTGCATCAACAAGTAGATATCTTATTGTGAAGCTCCTAAATATATGGCCTTGACCAAAAGTGGTCATTAAGTCCATGTAGCCCCTGGTCTCTACTTTCTCGCCTGCAAAGCCAAGGAGTGGACCAGGGGAGACCTCAAGCCTCTGGAAAGTTCTCCAATATAGGATATTAGTGGAGCTGGCCCGGTTGATGAGAACCTTAGGTACTATGATGTTTGCGATGATGATGGAGACAACCATGCGGCCGTCCTGGTTGATGGGATTGATACCCTTGAAGTCTCTATCTGTGAAAGTGATAGGAGGGAGACTTCGTTGTAATGGTGTATTGAAAAAATTGATGTTGATGTCCCAAATGGCGTGAAGATGGCATTTTCGGGACTGACTGGATTGTCCTCCATAGGAAAATCTGCCTATAATGGTGTTGATTACACCTCTGATTTGTTGGGCGGGTTCCTATTCTTGCAGAGGTTGTCGCTTGCGCCATTATTGGTGATGTCTCTATCTACTTCTATCTTTCGCTCTATCTCTTCTTTTGTTTGCATCGTGATTCCTCTGCTGCTCTTCTTGATGTCCTTCGGGTCTTGCTCCTGTTTGGTGGTTGTCTGATCTTTTAACAAACTGGGCTAAGTACCCAACTTGTATAAGTTCTTTTATCTTGTCTTTTAGGGCCCCATCAATCTTCTGTGTTATGACCAATACCGCAATGGTACCTGCAATAGTTAGTCATGTCTAACCCCGACTTAGGAGGTTTCATCGAGGGTAGCCTGATGGGTACCTCCAAGTTGAAAGCTTCATCTAGAATTGTAATGCGTTTGGTCGTTAGGGGTGTGTAACGCTCGTACCCAGGCCCTTTTGGAAGAGGCTGGCGCTTGTCTGCCTTGTCCCTCTTGTTCGACTTGTGTAAATCAGTCTTGGTGATTGCTTCTCACTTGGTGTGCTTCTTTCCAACTTATTTGACTTCATTCCTGAATCTAGACATTTCTTTCATCTGGATGTAGTCCTTGGCTCGTTCGTGCAACTCGTCCATGCTACGAGGGTTTTCTTGCATAGATTGTTTGCGAACTTGTCGAGCTGTATGGCGAGGAGTATGTAATGCAACACTGCCTCTGGGTTAATATTTTATATCCGGACGGCGGTGCACCCAAATCTATTCATGAATTTTCTAAGAGACTCGTCGTCTGCTTGTCGCAGACTGGCTAAGGCAGTCGAGGTCATGCGATGAGATCTACTAGTTGCTTACTGCATGCTGAAGCGTTTGACGAGGGTGTCGAAACTGTCTATGGATCTTGGTGGGAGTCCACCGTACTAGGTCAATGTCGCCCCTTTAAGGGACGTCAGGAATACACGACATAAGATCGCATCGTTATTGGTATATAGATTTTCCTGAGTCAATAAGGTGTCCAGACGCTCATCTGGATCGGTGGTCTCATCATACTGCTCTAGGTTGGATGGTTTCCAACCTAAGGGTATGTCAGCTTCCATGATATGGTCGACAAAGGGATGCTGACAAGTAGTCTGGCTTGTTGGATAGTGCATGCGGGAGAGACTTAAGTCATCTGGAGTGTTGACTGTGCATCGGGGGTGTGATTTCCCTTGAGTGTGCTCAGGCAATGTGTGAGCGGAGTGCTCGTCACCCTGGGGACATCTGACATGAGCCTCCAGTTGATCACGGTCAGCCTTTAGCTTTCTCAGCTCCTCCTCATGGTGTCGCTCCATCCCTGCAATGCAGTTTTGGAGTTGCTGAAGAGTATTTGTGTCTGTCATAACTGCTGGTGGAGGGTTGGAGCCTTCGAAAGGGGTCTCGCGTCTAAGGTCGAACCGAGTGCTAACCATGGTAAAAGAGAGAGAGATATGACGAGAGACCGCAGGGTATATTTTATCGCGGCCCTATGATGGGCACCAAATGTACTTACCAAAATTCGGAGTTGGCACACATCAAGATGGATGTGGCCAAAGTGGGCTCTTGGCCTTCACACATTGGCTTTGAGAGAGGTCTTTGTTAAGAGGATAGGAGGGGGGGGGGGGGGGAGGACCTGCAGAACAAAGGACTTTGACACTCAAGTAAGTATATGAGTTAGGAGGTAAAGCATGTATATGCGTAAGTGTAAGCTCGAGTGAGCATTCGAGAGATAATAAGTGCATCGGCGTGTTTGCTCATGTACTGGTGTGTGTGGGATGTGTTGAGGATTTGATGGAACATGGTATTTATAGGAGTGGAGTGGAGTGGAGCTGCACATCCTTGTTTGTAGAGGCTGTTATAGCCTTTACAAATAATTACTAGCTTGTAGATAATAGCCTGTAGCTTATAGATAATGTTAAAGATAATACATAGCTTAAAGATAAAAGCTAGTAGATAATTGTACCTTATAAATAATGTGTAGTTTGTAGATAATTGAATACCTGCCAAGAGATAAGGAGATTCAAATATAAGAGGTTAGAGATAGCATGTCAGTTAGGGGGCCCGATTGCTAAAAATCGAACGTCTGTGCTCCTATGCTAGGGTTGACACGTGCATTGGAGTGTCACATATGATGTCACATGTATTTTGTGAACCCTAGACAGTACACTTTCTTTTCCACTTATTAGCTTTTGTTCTATCTCTTTTCTTTCTCACAACCAAACACATAATTAAATGTCAAATTACAACTAACATTTTCTTAACAAGTTAAATAACGTAGACCTCTCCTACGACTAAATAGTTTAACTGCTTAAGCGCTCATTAAAGTGACACTTAAACTCCTTTTGACTTGTTTTGTTCAAGCAAAACACATGATAGGAGTAAACATGACAACAAAAAATATACTTATAAATACCAACGTTATCCCATCAATGATCCAACCTTCAAGGGAAAAAAAAACTAATTTAAGAAAGTTTGGGTCATGATTGAAATTTTCTCATTATACAAATGATATTGGAAGACAAGGTTCATTTAATACTTATAAATATCAATCTCAATGACAATGATAATAATAAACAAGTTTATTCTTAAATATATGTCTTAGTTATTAAATTTTTTACATTTCTATGTCTCCCAACGACAACGTCATTTTTGTGATTTGGTTTAAAACATGGTAATATATAATTTGTCTAGAAAAAATGGGATTATTATGTATAGAAAGACGGTGAAAAGAGTGAAACTATGACGAGTTTCCCCAACTCGGTGGAAGCATACTCATATATCAAATTTTCGTTGATTTCCGAGAAGGAGAGCTCCACCCAATGGATGAGGTGGTCATTGACTCATGTCACATTGCCATGTAGATTGTAAGTGATATTTTTTTCCTGCGTGAGAGAACATGGATGATCTTCAACTCATTGAATCAAATACTAATTTCACTTGTAATGTATGATTATTGTTGGTTTAAGATAATTTTGCGCATAATGAAAATTGAATACATATTCTTTCATCAAATAGATCATTTTCACTCATATGAACATAATAAAAATTTATATCATTGCGTTAACCTTTTGGGTTGATTGTAAGTGATAAATAAGTACAAATAAAATATTCTAGTAAAATGGTATTTTTGTTTAATACTTATGTTCTATTTTATTTTTAAAATATTTTCAATTCAATCTTATATAATAAAATAAAGTTTTAATCAATTCAAATGACTTTTTTTAATATGTAATTTTACTATTATTAGTAATACTATTTTTATTTAAATATAAAAAATATGTTAATTATGCAATTGTATTAAATATTTAAAAAAATACTTTAATATCTATAAATAATGCTATTCTACTCATGAAAAATTATCTCATATAAAAAATACATCTAATCTCGTAAAAAAATAAAAATACATTCGTATAGTATATATAAAAGTTACTAAATGTGATTTAAATGTTTAATATCATAAGTAACATTTAGATGAAGTCACACTTAATCTCTTTAAATACAAATACTTATTTTTATCTATGATCATAGATAATGTTATGAAAAACAATTTTTTTCAAGCTATAAACACCAATAAATAAGACGATAAAATTAACTCCTTTAACAAAATATTAATATTAAATAAAATTCAAATCAAATTTAAATGACTAACAAATTATTAATTTAAATAATACATGAAAAAATATAATTAACATTAAGAGAGGAGAATCATTAAAGATGGTTAACTTTAAACAAATATTAATCTAAAAAAGTTAATAAATATTTTGTATTAATAATATGATAAAAAAATTAAACCTACAGTCATTAGGTCAATCA
Organism: Glycine soja; assembly: GCF_004193775.1. Classification (NCBI taxonomy): domain Eukaryota; kingdom Viridiplantae; phylum Streptophyta; class Magnoliopsida; order Fabales; family Fabaceae; genus Glycine; species Glycine soja. The sequence goes on from NC_041004.1 coordinate 2,478,586, forward strand.
CCTATTGAATTCGTGCTTTAAATTAAAATAACTATAATCGATTATGGAATTTGTAATTCAACATTATATATGCTTGGATTTGAATGAGTTGAAGACAAAGAGTACCATCATGTTGGGTTTGACCGTGTGGTATAATATAGACACAGCATGTGGCCTGCACTAGTGATCCGAGAAGAGAGAGAGAGAGAGTCATAGTCTAAGTGGTAAAGAGTGTCTGAAAGGTGAAGCAACCTAGGACAAGTGTAAGAGCTTATGGCTGAATCTAAAATCCAAGTTGCTCTTATGGGTGTCCTACGCGTGGAAAAGAAAAGGTCCATGACATAGGACTTTGGTCCTTGACCCCTATTTGAATGTACACTGCACAGACACACTTTATTTTATTTAAAACTTTTCTTTTTATTATGTAAGAAAAGAAAGAGGAAAAAATATCTCGTTTTGAAAATGAATATATTTGCCAGAATTTCAATTATAATGATTTCAAAGAAAGCAAAGGGATGGATTCTTTATTAAGAAAATCTGATGTTAATGATTGTGTTTGAAATTTCATTAGAAGGAAAAGATTAGACAAAGATGCTACACTCAATTAAAAAGACAACAACGCAAAGAAAAAGGTCTAATTATGCTAAATTCTTAAGGTATTATCATATTAAGCAATTGATTATTGTGGAGCTAAACAAAAATCGTTTTTGTCACGGCAAGGGTTGAATATAATATTATTGTAGGAAACTGATGTACAGCTAATATTAGGAGGACTTATAATTCATATCGAATTCTGAATATAAATATTATAAAGTATTTGCATTACACGGCATGTTTTGATCTATGATTTATTTATCATAAGATATTTCAAAGAATAATAACGAATATTATACTAACAAATAAGGCATGTTAGTCTTCTTAAACATTAAAATCGTTATTATAATTTATACTGTTTATGTAGCAATCAAACTCCTTTCAATATGTTACTTCTTTAATCTCTTAATATTTAAATATATTGTTACCTGTTTATTTTTAGATAAATATTTAATTATCTTTAAACTACATATAAATAATAATTATTTAATAGTAATTAATGATTATTGTCTACAAGCCGATAATTATCTTGTAAGGATCATAACAACTTTTATTCACAAGGATCAGAAACTCTTTTGTCATTCTTCTAATTCATATGCTTCTTTGTTTGGGTGTTAAATCTTTTATTTTGCACATCACTTCTCTTATCCTCTTAATATAGACTACTCATTGTCCGACGTACGAAGTGAAAAACTCACTTTAACCACGTCCATACCCTCACCTGTGCCAATTTTGGATTTTATTAAGTACATAATTTAAAATGCTGCTATTTGGGTTCATCATGTTAAGCTATATAATTGAGTCAGTACATGTGTTAAACATAATTAAATTCCATGTTTGGCCAAAACAAAGAAATGTACTTTTGCGGTGAATGATTTCCCCCCCACACCTTTAAATTACCCTTAAGACTAGATTCGGATTTATTATTTGAATGTAAAAAAAGTTATAGTGTATGGGAAATTATATTTAATTATTTTTTTATTGTCTATTCTTGTGCTAAAAAAATATTTTCTTTACACGTATTACATTTAGGATAAATTACACAAGCGATCTTTGAGGTTTCTTTAAGAATACCCTCCAGGCCAAACCTATTAAAAATTAAAATGCACTTTATTCCATTTGTGTTAACTTATTTTTTACTTCTTCTCAAAAAAGAAATTCTATATACCATAATTTATAGAAGATAAGTAACTTTGTATTTTGTTAACTTCATTAAATTGTTGAAAATCTATAGCATTATAAGAATCCTTTTAGTATCATATTGTAACATTGTGATATCACCAACATGATTTTAGTTATATTTTCGTATATATGATATGTCAAATGTTTTTAGTTATATATTTATAATTGTTAATTTATTAAAATTTTATACCAAAATAAATTGGAATGTCAAAATAATTAGATAAATTTAGTGTTTTATTATGCCTATAATGATTTGTTAATTCTAAAACATGAATTTCAATTCTTTTGTAATATAAAAACTTATTTTATATTAGTTTTGTATATTATATTACTCCATCCGTTCTTAAATATAAGATGTTGTTTTTGAAATTTTATTGTTTCTTTTTTATAAGATTATTTTATAATTGTTTCTCTGCATAATTTTTTCGGTCAAAACACCTTTAATTATTTTAGTCCATAAATAATAAATATTATAAATTGTATCTTTTTTCTCTCTTATGAGAATTGGAGATAATTGAAGAGTTTAGTTTTAAAAATTAATACTCTACCACTATTGTTCTCTTTCCAAACATTAATTATTTAAGAATACTGTTAAAAATATTAATTATAGAAAAATTTAATTCTAATAATTAAGTTAATAAAGTTTTTTAATATGTGTAACAATAGTTAACAATGTTTTATAATTAGAAATAATGGAGGTATATTATAGTTATATAGTTTCTTATGACTTCAATAATTTGTTGTATCACTACTTTTGTGTAATTTAATGAGGTCCATATTATTACATATTAAAAAAATTAATCCTAATATAACACAATTTAGTAATTATTTTTTAAATATGTAGTTAGAAGTTTGATCTTCAAGTCTAACTGTATAAAAAAATCTATTAAAAAATGTTAGCATCTTAAATAGATTTCAATATTTTAAAAAAATAACATTTAATTCTCGACTAAGAAATATCCTACATTAAGATAAAATAAAATAAAGTTGAACGTGATAGTATAATATATTACATTAGTTACATTAGTAGCGTGTTTAATGGAGTAGTTTATATTGAATTTAGATAAACAATCCATCTTTTAATTTTTTCATGTGATCTGAATTACAAATTAAACTACGAAATGACTTAGAAAAATTAAAGACTAAAATAAGTAAAAAAACGGAGGCATATTTTGAGTTTGCAAAGAATTAAATTTAAACACAGGTTCAAATTTACTTTGACATGTGAACAGAAAAACACACTAAGAATTTATTTTGATCATGTAACATAATTGATAAATAATTATAATTGATAAATAATTAAGTTCTTTAAATATATTGATAAGAATTAAGTATATTAATAAGAATTTGATTTTTTAGTTGTACATAGGAAAAGATAAAATTCACTTCAATAATCTTTATGTCTATATATCTTGAAGATTAGTTTCATCATAACTTCAAGTTATGAATATCTTGCTTCCAAGTAAAATAAAATATTTTACCTATGGAAAATTAGTTTTTTATACTATTATTTTTGAAAAATAATAAGTTAAATTAAAAATGATGTGAACTTTTTATAATTAAAAATAAAACACATAAAATGTTATTTTTTAAATCAAACATCTTTAGTATTCTTTTGAAAACCTTTAACTTTTTTACACCCCAGCAAAAAAAACTGTATAAAAAAGAGCCTTAAATTGCCATATATTGTTCTTGGTATTTTTGGTTATGGTTCAAGCAAATTTTTGGTTTGGTTTGAGCAAAACTAATTCAGATTTCCCCTACCCCCTCTTCCATTTAACGATAGTATTTCACAAGAGGCAGAAATAAGTTTATTTATTTATTTCTTTTAACAGTGAAATAAGTTTGTTAAGAATATATATTTTTATTTTTGTTTTGTCAAAAAAAATAATATATATTTTTAATAAATCTAGGTAGAGTGTTGTTTTGATAAAGCTGAAAGGATCCAAATGTAATTTACACCGATCATGATAAGCATTTAACATGGTTTGAAAATTGATCCCACCTAAAATTAAACACCAGTGCATATTTAGTCAGTTTTTCACATTAACTTTATTTCGTTATTAGTACTATTATAATTTGAAAATAATCAGGTGAAGCGTTATGAAAATTATTATAATAATAATAATAATAAGATCTAGATTAGATTAGATGAAACGTAACTTTAAATTTGTTGATGGAAGCATGACTTATGGGCAAGATATGCTTTTTTATATCTAAATAAATATGAAAAAAAGAATTATATATATATATATATATATATATTGAATTTATTAATTTTTAAAATATTTTATAATTAAACTACAGTAAAACTATTTTAAATTATTAGTATATAAATATTAAACTAAAAAAACATTACTATTAATTTTTCTTTCACTCACGGGTAAGGAAAGTCTTTCCTAACTGAGGCAGCTGGCTACCTGCTACAATGACCAATCCCTACTGTCACGTGACACTGTGTGCTTTCAGATTTTCTATTATGTAATAAAGATCTCGTCTTCTTCATCACTTTCTTTTTTCTTTATTAGATATTGTATGCATATACATTATGTCATGAATACATTACTTCATACCACCTTTATATAGAAAACCAATAATAATGGAGTACTATCTAACTTCACCGGTAAACTTTAATAATTATTAAATTCAATTATGTTTTCTTATTCAAAAAATATTCAATCAATTTTTTTATTATACATAAGAAAATTATCCAATTGTTCAAAAGTAATAATACATTTTTTTTTATAATAAACTAGTTTTTTATTCACAAAAAAATTCAATTAGTTTTTCTTTTATTAATTATAAGAAAACTATTTTATTTTTCAAAAAGTGTACAATTTTTTTTTATAAAAAATTTACATGATACTATCTCTTTCTTTGTATCCGTCAACAATTCTCTTAATTATTTGAAATACGTTATACTAACATGCATTCTGTATTTTCTGTAATGAAGATGACGACAAATGTGTTGTGTGAATTTCGAAGAAACTAAATAGGGTATTAATGTAATTTTCTTTATTTTTAATTAATTATTAAAAAATAAAACGCAAGTTAAAGGGGACATTACTTCTCTTTAAAATAATTTAATGGTTTTATTTTTAACTTTTTCTTTACTCTGCATATAATTAAGATGATTGTCAGGTTAATATTTTTAAAGAAGTAATTGGCGTTATTATATATATTTTGAAAGTCGAAATTCAAAAGATAAACAGTTTTTTAAGAGGAAGAAAAAAAAAAAAGATAAACAGATTATCCCACCATCAAATGATATTATAATAATTAGTGGATGTTTATGAAGGAAATATCACTATTGTATGAATCGAATCAAAGACTTTTTGGTTGGTCACACTTCAATTTTGTAAATGGAAGCAATCCTAATTAACACCAAACTAACACATTCAATGTATTTAACAAAGTTCCAATATATACAAAAATAATTGAAGAAAAAAGATTTCCACTTCAGTGGCATTACATGGTAATTAAGAGTGACATGAAGGACATAATATATTTTTCATCATCTTTCATTTTTGAGAAAAAAGGACAAAAAGGAGGTCAGCGGAAACATAAAGGTTTGGCCGTCCAACCCTGTCTTTGCAGCTTTAAATAGGAAAATTAATTAATTTGTGAATAAATAAAGAAAAAGGCACCACTTTATTTCATCTAATTTAGATTGCTTTATGACAAATTTACCATATTAACCATGGATTAAAAAATGTACAACATTATGGTAGTATTATTTTTTTTTGAAATTTTTTAATTGCCCCTCACGGACGTCAAATTCTTCTTAACCAAATTGTATTTATCGGGTTTAGGAATTTATTCAATTCAAATCAAATAAAATCTTTAATATTATTTATTATTTAATTTAAATACACTTTATCACCCTTGTTTTATCTTTGGTTTTTTCTCCCTCATTTTTAATTGCTGTAACAGTAGTATTTATTTTGAGCTTTCCATTTTTCTCTCTTTTTCAACTTTCAATTCAAGCAGCTTTGGAAAAACCAACCAGCCAACGGGTTTTTTTTTTTTCACCTCCTGAAATTTGTAAGTTGCTTTGAATTGAATTTTCCAGAACATATACACTGTTTTTTTCTTTTTCTTCTTTTTTTTTGTGTGTTTTTATTTTTCTTTGTGTTCTTGTATTTTCACTTTCTGGTGAGTTCAGTTGAGTTTATGAGTTTCTTGTTGAGCTGAAAACGAAATCCGAATACAAATTTTCAGCTTTGGAAGAAGCTTGCACAAGGTGGAGTCGCAGAGACAGGTCATGATCTTTGCATTCTGAAGAATATCCACACCATGATGTTGATATGCTTTCCATAAGAGAATAATAATATATAAGGAGTTTTGTTTCTAAGTTTTATTTTTTAGTTCTTTTGGTTTTTATTACTATTTCTCCCCCATTTGTTTCAGCTTTCTGTCTTTTAAAGTTGTAGGAAAATGCTGGGAATGAAGCAGATTTATGCTAAAGGGTGTTGTTTGTTTTTATATTTTTGAAAAGCCTTGATGTTTTTGTATGGCTTCTGCTTTATTCTGAACTCGAGCCTGAGAAATATTTGAAGCAAATGAATGATTTTTTTATTTTACCAATTTTTATAATTGCTTTTTAGCCAAGTGGGGATTGTTTTTTTTTTTTTTTTTAAACTGTACTATTTTACTTATTTTCGTATTTTTGCTCTTAGTGGCTAAATTTTTTTTTTTTTCTTTTTCATCTCTTGTTCAGAGGTAAATTTCTTGTTCCTGTGATGAGAAAAAGACCCAAAAACTTATCTTTGATAGAAAAATAACTGCATTTCATGTTATGATAATCTACACTGAACCAGAAGTGTTGAAATCCTTTTTCATTTTTTTTTCTATTCCATAGCTAAAGTCCCTAATGGATCTTTTGCTGATAAAGTGATACAGATTCTGGTAAAACTAAAGTTTGCATCTTTTGTTTACCTTCTTACTTGTCAGTGAGATCCTTAGATGGGTTTTCACTGTGATTTTGTTACATGCAGTAGAAGGTTCGAAGGCATTGATGCTTTTGCTAAAAGCTATATTTTTTGTAATGAATTATGCTCTAGTAATCCATTTGTTTTCTAATTGTTCATTATTCTATTCTGGGGTTGTAGGTGTTGGTTTGGTAATATAGGCCTTGGAGTGAAAATTCAATATTTTGCATGGAAGCCAGAGAAGGTATTAGTTCTGGGGTTACAGTGATAGGGGCAGAAGCTCCATCAGCTTACCATGTGGCTCCGAGGAGTGAAGCTCCAAACCAGGTTCATGTCCCTGATGGTGGTGGTGGTGCTGCTGCTACAGCTGCACCTGTTGGTGTCTCACCTGTGAGTGTGGGGTTGGATGGAACAGTTAAGAAGAAACGGGGTAGACCGAGGAAATATGGGCCTGATGGGTCTGTAACTATGGCATTGTCGCCAATGCCAATCTCGTCTTCTGCTCCGCCTTCGAATGACTTTTCATCCGGGAAGCGGGGGAAAATGCGGGGGATGGACTATAAGCCGTCGAAAAAAGTTGGCTTGGATTATATAGGTATTGCATTGGCCTTTGTCTCTTTGATGAGTTTACCTTTTATTGCTCTTGTTAGTAATTTAATATGGTTTATCAAATGATTATTCTTTGTTTGACTGAATTTACTTGTTTGTCTTGCTTCTTTGAATTTGCTTCCTGTCTAACTTGTGAATTAGTTTCCACAAATTCATGACAAATTTCTCATATTTTAGAATAGCTTATAAGCCATCCTTTTGTACCAATTTGTTTTTTTTTTTTGGTAAAGCAAGTTACAGTGAATTACTTGGGAAATTTTTGTTATTTTCATGCGCCGATTAGGAAATTTTTGTTAGCATGGGAGTCTGTCTCTCTCGACTTTTATTTGTTACATTTTTACTTTTTTGTGGGGATGATGAAATATGCAACATCATTGAGATTGTGTGTTTGTCTAGCTTATTTACTAGCTTAACCTTATTATCATTTTAGGTTGGTCACGCCTAGTCTTTTGGAGTTGTTTTGGATTTCTATTGACACTGCTTAATTTCTGAATGGCATGGCCCCTTAGTCTTTTGGAGTTGTTTTGGATTTCTATTGACACTGCTTGCATGGCCCCTATCCTAAATCGTAATTGGATTGGAAATTGTCACCAATATTGTGTTTTTTCTTTAAAACTCCTACTACTTCTAAGATAATTTAGATAACATTTTAATATCCAGGAGTATATATCAGTGCTTTTATGGATATTATTGCTTACTTTCTAAGTGTCAACCCAGTTAAGTAATATCTATTGTTGGTACTTCTGTAGGTGACTTGAATGTATGCTCTGATGGTACAAATTTTATGCCACATATCATCACTGTCAATGCTGGCGAGGTATGCTTCCCTGAGACAGGACAAGGGAAAAGCTTCATTTAATTCGCATGAGTTTGCTTTTGCTTTGAATTTGTCTCAACTGTTTCTTGTTATTCTTATCCTTGAGAGTCCATAGTACCTGGAGTGATGTGAGTGACGTGGTTGCAAGGTGTTTTTGGTTGTATTTTTGTTTTTTAGTTTTTAAAAACTATATTATAAAACCTTTTTTGGAAACTAATTTTTAGATAGTGGAAGTGGGGGAAGATGATGAGATAGTGCGGGGAAAAATGATAACTGAACACTGGAAGTAAGAAACCAAAATAAGTTGAAGATTTATTTATTTATTTTTAAACTAAAAAGGTACAAGGTTTTAAAACAATTTTCCAAAACTACTCTTATCAAAACATTTTTTTTGTTTTCTTCTTTTTAAAACAGAAAATAGATTTCAAGAATAGGAAACAAACAGGCCCTTAATATGTGATATGTGCCTCTTTGCTTTTCTGTCATACTGCTGGTTGTGTCTTAAAGACTAAAGCTATCCATTGTGTGTAGGGTGTTGCTCACTTTCCGGTTTCTTGGTATACTTTAAAATTTTTAAATAGAGATTAACCATTTGCTACTCCTTTATTTGCTTCTTTATTTGGAATTATAAATCTACTGAAATATCTGTTTTTGTAATTGTTTATTTATTTATAGTTATAAGGATGACGAGTATGTACATCTTTTTCTTTGTTTAATGAATAGAGTTTGCAAATCAAAATGGAAATTCCAGTCAATGAGAATATTGAAATAAATATTTCCTTCTGGCTAGGTATGAATTATGGAATATGGATATCTAGACACCTATTCAGTAGGAGTTCTGCCAGCAAAATAAATTGTAAATAGTTGAAAGCCTTATGAATTTCTTTGTGGTATAAGGTTTTATTAACAGAAATCATTTGTTAGCCAAGCATCAATTTTCTGTCTTTTAAATGTTTTCTGATTATATACTTGTTCTTTATTAGCATTTTTTCTTCCATTTTTGTTATCATAGTCTAAAAGATTTTTGTGTCTATCTACTTTGGTTATGATCCTAGACTTGCACATTAATGCCCACTCACTGTTGTTTTGGATTGGCAACCTCAAATGTTTATAAATAAATGTGTAGAAAGTCTTGATATCATCTAATATGAAAACATGAAAATAGTTAAGAAAGACGGGTGGTGTTGCTAGAGAGAATGAGAACATGTTATACTGTGTGGGGGTTAACAAAGTTGCGAACAGATGCAATTGGATGTTACATTGGTTTTGGTGAGCAAACAATTGTATTCCTTTCTGTCTTTGTTGACTTCTATGGTGTTACTGTTAATGTGGTTCTAGTTCATGGCAAAAAAGTTTGAATACATGTGAGAAAGCTCTGTGTTTTGTACTTTTGAACTTTGAAGGAGAAAAGCCTTCATTTATACTTTCCCTAAGCAATGTTCATATTTTATGACGCTAATACTTTTTCTAAAAGATAGTTGAATGATGCTATTTTGTTTTTATTCTTTGGCTGTTGTAGGACATCACAATGAAGGTGATATCCTTTTCTCAACAAGGACCACGAGCTATATGTATCTTATCTGCTAATGGTGTAATTTCAAATGTTACACTTCGTCAGCCTGATTCTTCTGGGGGTACTTTAACTTATGAGGTGTGGCAGTAATTTATATCATTGTTTTATTTTATTTCATTTTTGCAAGCTTAACTTTTTTTTACCATGACATTTTAATGAATTTTTTTCACAAGAATCCTTAATTTGTTTAAACTTTAAAGTCCATAAATTCATTTGAAACTTCTGTCTGACAAAAACTCTTTGTTCTGTTTTATTTTTCTCACCTTAAACTTGTAGGCTTTGCTAAATAAGCAATTAAGCATATATAAATGAAACTTTCACTCTTCCTTGTGCCTATTACCTTAAGTGTTTCATAATGACCTTTATCACTCTTTCAAGATGGATGCATTATTGTTGATGTGATGTATTTTTTTCTTATTGGCCTGATTATTATTATTATTTATATGCTTGTTGTATAGGTTATGTTGCATCTGTTTGATATTGTATATGTATGTAATTAACGCTCATGATATTAAATTACTTGAACTAGAAATATGAATGCAAGTTTTGGGGAGTGCAAAAATCATCCTATTGCTAATATTTATAATTTATGGTCAAGACATAAATTGAAATACTAATAATGTTGTCCTGAGTTCTGCAAATACTTTCTATTTAGTAAATTAATTGTGGTTGAATTCAATGATATGGTGCAATTTTACTAATATATGTAGTCAATAGTGTTAGTGATTATGTTATCTGTTATCAATAGCAGTTCAGGAGAAGGTTATATCTTATGATCAATAATTCGTGAGAAATAATGATAATGCAAAAGCATATAGGGAAGATTTAGATTAGTAGTAATAAACAGTCAAAGAAGGCACATTGTTGGTGAATCTTTGACCTGCCCCATCTCAACTGCACTGCCATGTTCCTAAAATATGGAACTGCTTTTTTTTTTTTTTTTTTGTACTTGCTCTAGTTCTAAGTAGTCAAGTGTCCTTACTCCTTATTACCATCCTTCTTTTTTATTATCACCGCCGTTGATCTACCAGAATCATTCTTGTGATCTGTGCTGTAATTGCCGGAGAATACCACAAACTTCTGTTGACAATCTCTTGTGATTTTTTCTAATTTGACATCATGTTTAAGCCACAGTTTTCAATTTCTGCTGGTGGATTGTCTTGTTTCTACTACCTACCATTGTCAGCTTTTACTATTTATAGCTTTCTTCATTTTACTGAGGACGGATCTCCTTGCAAAGGTCTTGTCTGGTGTCTTTTCACCTCTACGTGACATTCTATTTTATATTTAGATAAAAAAAACAATGTTTATTTGCAACACGCTTAAAGCTTAGCTTTAAGCTTGAGAGGAGTGTTGGAAATGACATATAATGTACTTAGCAAATAAGTATGTTCATGTATCTTATGTATTGTAGGGTTGAGTTAGGCATTAAGCTCAAGTTCTAAGAAACTGTAAGAGAATAAAATGAGCTTATTTATCAAAGTATTTTTCATATTAATAAGACTGCATGATTTCGGTTTTACTTTATCTATGGATACTGGAAATGAATAAAGTTAAGTTTGGTTGGAAATGACTGCCATAGAAATCTGGTTTTGATATTGTCTTTGCTGGTACTTGATGGTAATTTGCATAAGTTCATTGTTGAGTTGGAAATTGTAGTTTTTGATTATTGACTTGTTCATGACGGTGCTATAAGCCTATACCTATATTACCTTCTGTTTCATTTTTCCGAAAACATTTTTTTGTAGGGCCGTTTTGAGATACTTTCCTTGTCTGGATCATTCATGCCTACTGATAACCAAGGAACAAGAAGCAGGACCGGTGGAATGTCTGTGTCGTTGGCTAGTCCTGATGGCCGTGTTGTAGGTGGTGGAGTTGCTGGTCTTCTTGTAGCTGCCAGCCCTGTGCAGGTAAGCAATCTCCCTCTCTTCTCATTTAGTACATGCTCAATTATACATAAGTGCATGCGTACTTTGTTGTGATATTCCCCAAGTAATAGCTAAACAAAATAGGATTGAGAAGTGAAGACAGGCTAGCTTGCATGTCATGACAAGTGGTCTGTAGATTTACTTTATTGTAGATTCTGATATAAATTAGGCTAAGTTGGGGTATAGTATTATTCGTCAAATAAAGGATCACTTATTGCATGTTCCCCTAACATGTTATAAATGTGATTTTACAACATACGTCATCTTTGCTTACTTTAATTTTGAGATAGAAGTTTCTCAATATAAATCACTTCACTTCAAATCTGGTTTTAATCAAAATCAATTTTGTAAAATCAATGTCCAAAATAAAGTTAGCAAATGCTCACGTAAAGGCAATTTTAAATGACTTATGCATGCCCTCTTTTATGTTTAGGTGGTGGTGGGAAGCTTTTTACCAAGCAGCCAGCAAGAACAGAAAATAAAGAAGCCAAAGTCTAATGATTATGCACCGGTAACTGTTACTCCAGCGATTGCAGTGTCTTCTGCACCGCCACCTCCAACCAATGCTGAAAAAGAGGATGTGAATGTTATGGGTGGAGCACATGTACTGCAAAATTCTGGAACCCTTAACTCTAACCTCACTCCTCCCAATGCCTTTAGAAGAGACAACTGGGTCAACATGCACTCTATGCCAGACTCTAGAAAATCAGCTACAGATATTAACATATCTTTGCCTGATAGTTAGGTTGGCGATCGAGGGGCGCACTCTCTATCCTCAAGAACTCTTGCTGACAACATTCATGACTCAGCTGTTTTATTAATGTTTAGTGTTCTCTCTCTTTCTCTCACTCTCATTTAAAGATTGTTTCAATCGTGTCTAATGTCTATCACCATAGGATGTAGTTTCAGTGTTGTAAGTTGCAGCTAGTTAGAGTATCTGATATATTTATCGGCTGATTAGGTAGATGCTGCATTCTGCAGATTTATGAGTAGGCTAATTTGGATGTAATGAAAACTTGTTTGCCTATTTATTTATGACTGAATTTGTGGAAGAATTTGCCTTTTAAGTTTGTTATGTTTTGTTCTATTTGGTATGTTAGTTACTATAGTTTAAGAATGTGTTTTGATGACATTCAAAAATAAAAAGAGGATGTGTTTTGATAAGCTTTTAAAACAATGTTTTTATAATATATATTTTTATATCTATTATTTTTTCAAAAATAACCCTCTAGAGGAGTAAAATGAATCAAAAGAAGGGGGTTGAAAGGGTTTCAAAATGATAAGCCATAATAACCAGATTGAAAAAAATGAATTTAACAGGAATTTGTTTATGGTAAAATTAAAAGTATGGGCAAATAGGCACATGAACTGTCTCACCTCGTTTGTTAGGTTCATAACTCTTATTATTTTAATCTTGACAATTTTTTTTGAACCAAAGCTTAAGCATTTTAAATTAGTGCTTCTGATGAATTTGATAATGTAAGAAGGATAACATCACTTTGTAAGAAAAAAACATCAATTTGTATGTGATATATTGATCAAAATGCAAGAACTGTTACTAAAATCTAAAAAGATGAATGTGCTTTGGAAGTTATGAATAAAGGCCCAGAAAGTGTTAATGGATGTTGCCTCACCTCACCGATTAGAAAATTCAGTTTGAGAGGAACTTGAAAAGCTAATCACGGTCCAATATTTGTGCCACATATTCAGCAAATGACAAATGTGTAGTAGAGATAAGAGAGAAATGAGAAAAAAGGTAGAGAGAGAAACAATGAGTAGGGGTGGGGGAAGAGAGAGAAGTAGATAGTAGGTGAGCTGGAGGGACGCATCCAATGTCCAATCTTTCTACTCCACAAGATTCCCAAAAGAGATGAGTGAAAAAGAGCTATGGTATATGTTTAAGAAATTGGGGGATGTGCGTGAGGAGTTCATTACAAGAACTAAGAACAAGAATGGCAGGAGGTATGACTTCGTGACATTCAAGGGGGTGGGCGATGTGAGGAAACTTGAAAGACAATTGGACAACTTGATAGTAGAGGGGTTGAAAATACACGTTAACATACCAAAGCACTGAAGGGTGAGGATGTTAAGGGGAGAAACAAACACAAATGTCAAGTACAAGATCGGGGTAACCTCAAATAAACCATGAGATGGGGGGGGGGGGGGGGGGGAGAACATCAAGGTAACCTGGAAGGTGTAACATAATAGCAGCCCCAACGAAGGCAAATGACAACCTCATATGCGAGAGCAGTGATGTTAGGCAACAAAATCATAGGGCGAAGGTCGAACTTAATGCGTGTGACCCCAGTGGGAACAAGCTCTTACTCGTTAATGCATTTGAACATACCTACGGAGAAATGGACATGGCTCAATAACTCCTGGGTCAGAAGATTGAAAAACCTAGCGATGTTCGATAGAGTGGGAGACAAACTCTTGTGGAATGGGGGAGAAGATATCAAGCCAAAATACTTAGGAGATGACATGGTATTGTTAGTGGGACTCACAAATGATAGAGCTGTACAACTGGTAAAGGAAGAAACAGACGAGGGGTCATCCTTGTTCCATTCGCTGGAAAAGTGGAACTCGCAGATGTGAACTGGGAATAGACTGGTTTAGGTGTTGTACTAGGGAATCCTTCCACATGCATGGGATCTGGAGTATATTAAGCAGATCGTGTTGGCGGCAGGAGAAGTGGTGATTGTAGATGACGATGTCGATGAATTTCAGAGAATGGATATGGCGCGGGTGCTAATTAAGACATCATGGAAACCTTTAATCTAATACGCTGTCTCAACGTCGATCATTGAGGAGGAACACATAATGAACATGGTTGAAGAAATCAACTACAACCCCGACAAATGCAAATGGTGGACATGAAGCTCGATAGGAGTGTTGGATGAACCAAGAGTTCTTGAGGGGCAAGGACGCAAGACAACAGACTGACAGACAAAATTCTCGGCATGGAACATTGGGTAATAACCTTAGGTTATTGACACAAAGTCAGAACCTAGTCGCATCAGAAGGTAGAAGCGGACCCACCGTAGCAGGCAAAAGAAAAATTGAGGAGGTCACCAGGGGACAAAGTGAGGCTGATGGAGCGGAAGCAGGAGTCAATCAAAGCTTCACCCAACAAAGAATGTTTGGGGGAAAAGTACACAAAAGGGGTGATAGTGACTACTACATCGAAGGAGAAACAAGACAAAAATAGGGAAAAGCAAAAGCAGGTAGATGCAACGGATGAGGTGCATAACAACAATGAAAGTGGGCAGGAAATGGACCTACTGATGTCACACGATTTTGAAATAGAGTTGCAAGAGTCACATGCTTGTCCACATGATAAGGAGGGAGACAAGCCCTTAATGGGCCTTACTAAAAACACCAACACTGGAATAAACGAAGGGGCTGAAGGCAATATGGCAGGAAAAACAAATGAGCCAACAAGTGCGATGAAAGTTTATTCCAAAACCAGAGGGTGTAAAAAGCAAATGGGCCTGTTGATGAGATATCAACAAAATCAAACAAAAATGACCAAAATGATGTTATCCTTACTAGGAGCGGATCGCTTGATACAGGTCATTGAGTTTGGATGACGTCACTTCCAGAGAGGGAAGATAAGTCAGGGTAGACGCCACAAGGATTATCTTGATAAGTTTGAGTTTGGTTCAACAAGAAACCCAGAGAAAAGCTCTCACAGAATATTCGCAAAATGCCAAAAGTCCCTTTATTGAAAACGAGTTCAATACATATAGTGTATCTCAGGTGCAATTGGAAAGACACCAATTTTATTTAATTTAAAATTAAAAACAAAAATTAAAAAAATAAATGGCATGGGCCTTCAAATTAGTTTGGGCCAAATGACAACGAAAAAATAAAAATAAAAAACATTTGGCATGAGCCTTCAAATTAATCCGGGCCTTCAACAACAATTAAAATTCTTGGTAATGCCTCTGCTTCTGGGCCTTCATCCCTCTCCACTTGGGCCTTGTGAAGTATGCCTGATACCATTTGTTGGAGGGTATCTACCGACTGTTTGATCCTACTCCTGGTCATAGGTCCCTGTATTTGGGCAGTTTTAGGATTCTCATCATTCCCTTCTTCTTGGAAAACATTTGCCCTTAAATATTCAGAATCATCACCTGCAACAAATGGAGTCAAGTCAACAACATTAAATGAAGAACTTACTCCATACTCACCTGGAATATCGATCTTGTAAGCATTGTCATTGATCTTCTCTAGTACTTGGAAAGGTCTGTTTCCTCTAGGTTGAATTTTGGACTTCCTTTGTTTAGGGAACCTCTTCTTCCTCATGTGTACCCAAACCCAATCACCTGGTTCAAGTACCACTTTCGTCCTGTTCTTGTTGGCTTGCTTGGCATAACTTTCATTCTTCTTTGCAATTTGCGCCTTCACTTGGTCATGCAATCTTTTCATATACTCAACTTTAGCTTGTGCATCCTTATGCTGAGTCTATTAGGGATTTCTTTTGTAAGCTAGCTTGTTGGGAAATGAAGCTCCTGGAAGGAGGTCAATTTGATGTTCTATGCTTCTTGAAGGTGGCATTCCATGAGGAATCTCCTTAGGAAAGACATCTTTAAATTCCTGCAATAAGAGTTCAACACTAGGAGAAACAGAAATAGCTAACTCATTAGAATTATTAGCAACAACTTTATTATCTGAGTACAGTAGATGGAACGACTCACGAGCAAGTAACAATTTCCTCACTTCACTCGCCTTTGCTAAACAATTAAATTTTCTCTCATGTGTATCACTCTTTCTCTCATGTGTATCACTCTTTCCCTCACGTGTATCACTCTTCTTTTTCCTATTCCTCTTTGGTGCTTCACTCTTTTCTTTCTCTTGTTTTCTCTTTTCTCTCATTCTGATTTGGTCATCACACACTTCTCTAAGGGATAGAGGTATAAGAATAATCTTCTGGTCATGGTGCTAGAAAGAAATCTTGTTGGTGAAGCCATCATGCACTGCTTTGGTGTCATACTACCATAGTCTTCCTAACAGTATATGAGTCACCTCCATTGGAACCACATCACACAGCACCTTATCATTGTATCTTCCAATGGTGAGACACACCTCAACCTGCTGAGTCACTTTTACCTCTTCATCTTCACTAAGCCACTGAAGTCTATATGGCCTAGGATAGGGCTTAGTATCCAAATTCAAATTGGACACTAACCTGGAACTTGCAACATTGGTATAACTTCCTCCATCAACAATTAAAGAGCAAAGCTTACCATTAATTGTATATCTGGTGTGGAAAATATTTTCTCTTTGGGTGTCATCCAGTGGCTGCATCTGACTTCCCAAGAACCTTCTCACCATTAGCATATCACCCTGCATAGCTTCCTCCTCAAGCTCTTCTTCCACCTCTTCTTCTTTACTGATTTCAGATTCACTGGTGATTTCTCCATCTGCCTTCATGATCATGGTCCTCCTGGTTGGACAGTTAGAAGCAATATGTCCTCTGCTTAAGCATTTGAAGCATTTTATGTTTCTGGTACCAGTGTTGGATGATGAGGTGGGATTATGCTTGGTTCCAGCATTGGGCACTGCTGACTTTCCATGTGGAGACTGTGTTGATGGGATGGATGAGTTGCCTCTCTCCTTCTTGGATCTTTTGGTCCAGTTCTGGTTGAAGGTGTTGAATGAGTTCATTCTTGTTGTGCTTTTCTTCTTCAGCTGCTGTTCAACCTGGACTACCTTATGCAACAAGTCATCCTATTCTACGTACTCCTGTAATTCAACAACATCTCTAATGTAAGGATTTAGCTCACTCAGAAAATGAGCCATTGTGTCCTCAATTTCCTCTTCAATGTTCGCCCTCACTAGCGCCATCTCCATCTCTTTGTAGTACTCCTCCACAGTCAGACTTCCTCGGGACAACCTCTGGAGTTTCTGTTGCATGGTTCTGCTGTAGCTAGTTGGAACATACCTCTTTCACATAACCCTTCTCATCTCAGTCCATGTATCTATCTCCCAACCTTCCTCTCTCATCATCTCTCTTTGATTTTTATTCCACCAAACAAGGACATAGTTTGAGAATTCAGCTACTGCTAACTTCACCTTTTGCTCTTCAATATAATCATTGCAAGAGAATACATTCTTAATCTTCATCTCCTAGTCAAGGTAGGCGTCTGGGTCACTCCTGCCTTTGAAAGGAGGTACATTGAGTTTTACTTCCTCAATCTTGTTCTGCCCCTCTATTCTGTTTTGCCTAGGTCCATCATTGCCCCATTTGTTCCCACCATAATGTCTTCCAGCATTCTGATTCAGTTGGTTCCCCATTCCTTCAATTTATTCATAGAGCTCTTTATTGTTACGGTTCAACAAACGTTGCATCTGTGTAGTCATCACGTTCAGTAACAAACGCTGAGATCTGTCCAGTTGATGATATTCATCACCATCGTCACCAATTCCTGTCATAATTAAGGAACAAAAAAATTTGCAGTAAATTAAACAAAGGTTGCAGGACCTCACTACACTCTACTCACGTGTTTCTCTCTTTGATGGATGCACACTCGTGTTTGATGCTCTCAATATAGGCTTTTGTGTGATATTTTCACTCTTGCCTTTTACCACTCACTCCCTTTTAAGTTCCTAGATGAATCAAATTGGATGCACAAGGTAATAGAACAGGAAAGACAACTTAATTATCACAGACTCAATAACAAATTTGAATAACATATTTGGATAACAGATTTCAATAACATGTAAACTTCAAATGGTCATAACTTTTGCTACAGTTGTCTGTTTGAGGCCCACTATATATCAAAACGCTAAGAATTGAGAGGAGAATCCCTTAACAATTTTCCGAAGGGGATTTGGTCCACGATTTTTGCCAAAAAATGTCTCTAGCTGCCTTAAATCCGCATTCAAAGATCAAACACCCATTTTTTTTAAAACTTTCTGCAACTTTTTTTTTTATATAATGCTTTCTTTTCAAATTCGTCTAGGATAATTTAGGTAATTCGTTCAATAGGAAATTAGGCAATTTGACCTCCTAAACCCTAAACCCTAAACCTCAAGTTCATCCAGTAAGCAAAATTGTCCCCAAATAGAATTCAAAACAAAATTTGAAATATAATTGAAACAGAATTTTGAAACAAAACGAAGCAAGAACAAGAGCAAAGCAACAATACAACAAGAACGAAACAAGAATGAAAATGGAAAGGGACTACTTTGCCTCTGGAAAATTCTTTTTTTTAATTTAATTTCCAGTCGCAAAATGCCTTTCCAGCACTCGTTTTATTGAAAACAAAAAATGCCAAAATTCCCTGAGGTGCAGCTGTAAAGCAAACTTAATTTCAATTTTAAATTGAAAAATGCCAAAAAATGCCTTTCCAATTTTTAATTTTAAATTGAAAAATTCCAAAAGTCCCCTTATTGAAAACGAGTGAACAATAGAAAGCAAACTTTCCAGTCGCAAAATGCCTTTCCAGCTCGTAATAGGGTAGGGGGGCTACTTTGCCTATGGAGTGAACAATTCTTTAGAATGGAGATGAAGATAAATGATCATGACTTTATTTATTTAGAAAACATGTGAGTTCCTGATGAGCAAAAGATGTATATAGTCAACATATATTTGCCATGTGATATGGCTCAAAAGAGGAATTTATGGGAACAAATCAAGCAGTTGAGAAATTCAAGTTTTGGAAGGCTGTGGTGTATACTTGGTGATTTTAGTAGTGTAAGAAACCCAGTTGAGAGAGCAGGAATATGTGAAAGGGGGGTGAATGACAGTAATATGGAGGAATTCAATGAGTGGATTGTTGATCTTGATGTTGAAGATATGCCTTGTGTGGGCAGAAAATTCACGTGGTACAAGCCAAATGGGACAACAAAAAATAGGTTGGATAGGGTCCTTATTTCTGCATAATGGCTTGAAAAATGGCAAGGCTGTACCCAGTTTATACTGGAGAGAAATTTTTTAGGCCATTGTCCAATTTTGCTAAAATCTGAAAACATTGATTAGGGATATTAACCCTTCAGGGTTCTGACTTGCTGGTTCCAAGATAAATCATTCAAAAAGGTTGTCCAAGAATGCTGGGCAGCAGATCACATAAGGGGTTTGGGGGTGGATTTGTGCTTAAAGAAAAACTAAAGGCAGCCAAGGCAAGGTTGAAAGTTTGGAATAAGGAACAATTTGGTGATACACAGAAGAAGATACAACGTATTGAGAGGGAGCTAAACAAGTTGGAAATTGAAGGTGATGAAAGACAACTATCGGATGATGAGTTGCTGACTCAGAAAAAAACTACAGGAGGAGCTGTGGATAGCTGCTCAATCACGTGAATCATTACTTAGGCAAAAGGCAAGGTCAAGGTGGATCAAAAAAGGGGATTGCAACTCTAGTTTCTTCCATAGGATTGTAAATGCAAACCACAGTTTTAATACCTCGAGAGGCATGCTTGTTGATGGTGCTTGGATTGTTGAACCTGGAAGGGCGAAAGAGGAGATACACTCATTCTTCAAAAACAGATTTGAGGAGATAGATTGGGTGAGGCCTAAACTTAATGGGGTTAGATTTCAAGCCATTGGTCATCACCACAATGTTAGACTGATTGAGCGATTCGGTGAAAAGGAAGTAAAGGAAGTTGTGTGGGAATGTGCAAGTGATAAGACTCCTGGACTAGATGGCATTAATTCAAATTTATTAGAGAATTTTGGGAGGTGATTAAAGTCGATGTGCTTCGATTTATGGACGAGTTCTTTGCCAATAGAGTGTTCCTGAAAAGAAACAATGCTTCATTTCTAGCACTCATTCATAAGGTGCATGATCCATAAAACCTTAATGATTTTAGTCCTATCTCCTTAATAGGGTGCATACACAAAATTGTGCCCCAGGTACTAGCAACGAGGATGAAGGAGGTGATGCCATTAATTGTAGATGAAAGACAAACTGCATTCATAGAGGGGAGACATTTGTTGCAAAGTACACTGATTGCCAATGAAGTAATTCATGAAGCAAAGAGGTGAAACAAACCATGCTTAGTGTTTAAAGTTGATTTTGAAAAGGCTCATGATTCAGTTTCTTGGGATTTCTTATTGTACATGTTGAGGAGGATGAGTTTCTGCGATAGATGGATCTCTTGGATTGAGGGCTGTCTAAATTCAGCTTCTATCTTCATATTGGTTAATGGAAGCCTTTAAGCTAAATTCATCCCACAAAGAGGGTTAAGGCAAGGAGATCCACTAGCTACTTTCTTATTTAATGTTGTTGTAGAGGGACTAAATGGCTTAATGAGAAAAGCAATGGAGAAAAAGCTATTTGAAGGTTTCTTGTTTGGTAGGAACGAGGTAGAAAGTATCTTACAGTATGCAGACGATACAATCTTCTTTGGGAAAGCCTCTAGGGAGAATGTCAAAGCAATCAAGGCCATTCTATGGAGTTTTGAACTTGTGTCAGGGCTCAAAATTAATTTTTCAAAGAGTAGCTTTGGGGTAGTGGGGATGTTAGAGAGGTGGAAGGAGGATGCCGCTATGTTTTTAAACTGTAGTCTACTGGTCATACCTTTTCTCTACTTGGGTACCCTGATTGGGACAAACCCAAGGTGTACTGAGGTTTGGGATCCCATCATCAAGAAATGTGAGAGAAAGTTGTCGAAATGGAAACAAAAATTACTTTCATTTGGGGGAAGGGTGACTCTCATGAAATCAATTTTAAATTCCATTCCTATTTATCTTTTTTCTTTTTTTAGGGTACCTAATAAAATATTGGACAAGTTGGTGAGGATACAACAGAGGTTTTTGTGGGGTGGAGGATTAGAGCAGAGGAAGATTGCTCAGGTAAAATAGGAGTCAATGTGCCTACCAAAGGAGAAATAAGGGTTGGGAATAAGATACCTAAGGAAGTTTAATTACGCACTTCTTGAAAAGTGGCGATGGAATTTATTCCATAACCAAAGGGAGCTGTGGGCTAGGGTATTGGTCTCAAAATATGGTGAATGGAGGAATTGGGACGAGGTGAGGAGGGGCAACACCAAATCATCATGGTGGAAGGGTATAAGATCTATAGCTCATTCCACTGAAGAAGGGAGTTGGTTTGTTAAAGGGATAAAGAGGAATCTTGGGTGTAGAGCAAGGGTGCAATTCTGGGAGGATGATGGTGTAACACTTATGTTGAAGTACCCCAGATTGTACTCTATATCTCCTATCAACAACAACAATCCATTCAATAGATGGGAGGTATCACAGGTACAAGGTGGGAGTAGAATTTCCAATGGAGGTAGCCATTTTTTGATGCTGAGA
Source organism: Glycine soja (assembly GCF_004193775.1). Lineage (NCBI taxonomy): Eukaryota > Viridiplantae > Streptophyta > Magnoliopsida > Fabales > Fabaceae > Glycine > Glycine soja. The sequence goes on from NC_041004.1 coordinate 2,500,462, forward strand.
TTGATTTGGCAACCAAGTTCCTGGAAGAAATGGATGGTATCATCATCTATCCAGATCATGTAGGCAACTGGACTTGGAAGGGAGATTCAAGTGGTGTATACACTATGGGGAATGCGTATGCGATGCTTATGGGCGACTATACAGACGAAAATCAGGATGGAGCTTTCAATGTGCTGTGGAAAGTAAGGGTCCCAAGCAAAGTTTCCTTTTTTGGTTGGAGATTATTATGAAATAGATAGTCAACTAAGACGAACTTACGTAAAAGACATGTGGAAATCAATGATCCAATGAGCCCATTCTGCAGAAGTTCCGAAGATGCAACACATCTATTTTTTAGCTGTAGTAAAATTCTACCACTTTGGTGGAAAGCTCTGTCTTGGACAAATAGATCGGGAGCATTTTTGCAATGTCCGAGACAACATTTCCTTCAGTATGTGCTTGGAAAGACATTTGGTGTTTGGTTCTAGCGATGGCAGTGCTGGTGGATATCCTTGACATGGAATATTTGGCATCATCGTAATGTGATTGTTTTCTCAAATGGAAGATTCATGCCAGTAAACTGATGGAGGAAGTAAGCTGGATGTGGCTAAAACTTATGGATAAAGGCTTTGATCTACCTTTCCATCAGTGGTCTAGTAATCTTAGGGAGACATTTTGTAATCAAGGAGGGATGAATATATAAGTAAAGGGTAGTACCGGGCCAAAAATAGTGTCAGATTTTTGGTTTCCTAATTCATGCTATACGGATTTTGTAATCAACTTGTATTAGGGCACCACATTTCTGCTCATTTTGGCCTTCACTTGTATACTTACCAGTACATCTTGCACTATTTTAAATATAATATATTATTAGTTTTGCCGATTAAAAAAAATTCAGCAAATAATTCTAATGTTTCTGTTACATTATATTAATCCCCTCCAATGTCTTCGAGCCATTTAGATTTTAGGGTATATTTTGAGTCTCTCTAGACCCATCCTAACATGTTTGATTCTCCCTGAGAATCTTTTGTCGGAGATCCTATCGTTGGTTCCAATGAAGGCTTTGATGTGATTTAGTTGCGTTTCCAAGTCTTGAAATTCTCCCATTTTTGATCTTACATTTGTTAAATTACACCTTCAAAAATGCCCACATCCTATAATGTTTCAAGATATCAGCGATCCAAAAACTTTTATGATTAATTGCACTCTTAGAGTGTTTTTTTTATTAGCACAGTGTGTTTAGTTTAGAGGAGGGAAATAGAGAAAACAAAAGTAAAAGATTTTTTTTATAATTAAAATAGAGTGTAAGAGATATGAATCCCACAAAATAAAGTATAAAATTTTTCTTGTATATTATTTTTTTCCCTTCAAAATAAACACACCCTAGAGTCTATTTGGAAAACAATTTATTCCAATATGAAATAACATTAAGCTCAATGACACAAGAGTCTTACTTCTCTGTTTCCTCCTTTGAAAAGAGTAAATGTCTGTTTTGAAAGCTTCAAATGTCAATCCAAACACACCTATCAATCCAACTAGGCTAAACATAGATAATTGATGTCTCCCACTTATGCAGTTGACATTTATTGGGTGCAAATTGTAAGAGGAGACACTAATTATTAAGATGTGTTGATTAAAGAGATAGGCATGTTGAATTCTTGTGAATTCCACTTTCTTCAGGTGTCGTTTTGCCTCAGTAAATGGTTAAACATGGATTCCCCCTGCTAACAGATTACTAATCATTAACATCTAACATTTGCCGATAAAAAAGAAATCATGGTTAAAGACGGGAGAAAATTGTAAAGGGAACAAAAGGAAAAGGCAAGCGCATGCAAGTCGCATATCAGTTGTATGTAAAACATGTCCAGTGTTTATAAAGCAATGAGAAGAGAGACAGTAGCACTGAGCATGGTAACTGATGCCTGTAACCCAAGTGGGAGTAATAAAATTTGTGTGTGCTTTTATGAATGTACCTTTGCCATCACGGAGACACATATGACATACCTATACAGAAAGAGAGCTGCTCCTTAGAAATGGCTGATCAAAATTACATTTAAGATAGTCATGTTGAGGAGGGAGCCAAGTGATGATTGATTGCGTTGCAGTTTGGTCGAACACGTTGGCCAGAGCTTAATTGGCATATATACATTGATTAATTAATTAGAATTCGGAAACTAACTAGGAGTGTCAAGAGAGTCTAACTTAGTTGGTTGAACAGAGTGTGTGAGTTATTGTATATCCCTGACACTGTTTTTGATTCTTACGGGTAAAGAAAAGAAACTGACTAGAAACCTTCCCTTCTTTTCACTTAGTATATGCTCAATTAATAATGCATAAATTCATGTGTACTTGTGTGCTTGAATAATGAACCACACAAATTTCTCCAAAAAGTATATTGCCAAACAAAATAGGATTGAGGATTGATGAGAAGCTAGCTAGCTTGCTTAACATGATGACTGATTAGGAGATTTACTTTATTGTAGATTCTGCTGTAAATTAGGCTGAGTTTCGGCATTATTCTTTCCTCAAATGAAGGATCACTTATTGCATATTCCTCAGACACGCATTTATTTTGATAAATGTGTTTTCACAGCAAAATTGCAATGTTTCGTCATTATAAATCAAAATCAAGTTTATTTTCTACATTTTGGAAACCTTCACTTGTAATCAAATCAAGAAAATTGTTGCTGTTTTATGGTGTCCGTGGCATCGTCGGAATGAGAAGCTATGGAATGGAGTTGAAAAGCCTATTAATATCTGCCTGCAGTTTGCTATTCAGCATGTTCATGATTGGAAGATTGCTCACTGGCGAAATTTAACTTCATCAAATCAAAGTTTTCGAAATTATTCAATCTGGACCAAGCCACCAATTGACCATATGAAGTATAATGTGGACACTGCCATTTTCCATGAAACACGTCTGTTTGGTGTAGCTTCCTGTATCAGCTTGGTTTCATGGATTACCATCATCACATGAAGCAGAGGCAATAACTCTTCTTTCTGAAATAAACTGGACTTCAGACATGCAATTTGATAACATTATTTTCGAGATTGATTGCAAACCAGTAGCTGATAGCATCAATTCGAGGAGGTTTCAGAATACTGAAGTTGGCGATATTTTGAGAAGTTGTCCTGCAAAACTATCTAATTTCCAAAGCTGTTGTGTACAGTTTGTCAGTAGGCAAGTCAATCAAGTTGCTCACTGCTTGGTTAGAACATCTAGATCTTTTGCTTGTCAACACATTTTAGATTTTAGTCCTACTTGTATTGACTCACTTGTGGTTTTAATTTTGACAATTTTTTATTAATAAAATCTTAAGCATTTTAAATTTTGTGTCTACAATATAGCTTCAGAGTTGTGACATTGGAAACTATGATTGGAATGCATCTGTAAGAGCTAACTTGCCTTTTATCCATTTCATATAGTCAAGACATGATGGCTCAAGATGTCCTAGACTCGTGTATTCCTATTTTTTCTACAGGGTGCTCATGATGTCCTATTTTAGTATAGTGCCGTGGTGGCAAGCTAGGCATTCAGGCAATGTGTAAACAATATTTCTTTTTATTATGGTTAAACCTTTTTGGTTGTTTCTATTTATATACACAATTTATAGCCGTTGATTGTTCTGGATCCCTTTATTACCCTCTTAAGTCTCAAATGATAACATACATTTGCCTTGTGTTTAAGCATGAAAAATTTCTTACTTATTCTTAAAAAGCAAAACTTGCCAAATAGATTTCATTCTTCACACTTGGATGAAAGACAACATATCTGGAGTCATCAACTGATGGATCAAAATCTCATGGAAAGGCAAAGACAGTGGCAATTTGAAATTAGAGAACTGCCCAACAACTTGTTGCATTGATGGCCTGAACTTTGGTTTGAGACACAAACATGCTAATGCTATTGTTACTGCAAGCATTATATCATGAGTGTCTTTTCCAAAGTTAGGAAGAGGAAGACGTGCATCTAAGATGTCCTTCAACAACATGTTTTGAGCAGTTGAGTTTGATAAAGATGAGATTAGCTCTCCAGGATGCCTTCCCATTAATGTTTCCAAAGTCACCACTCCAAAACTGTAAACATCACATTTTTCCGTGACATTCATTGTATAGGCAAGTTCTGTAATGTACAAGAAATGAAAAGGTTAACTTCTCAAGCTATACCTTCAAATCAAATTCTTGGAAGTCATGCACAAATTTTGCTAGTATATAATTGAAAATAGCACTTGACCTGGGGCAATGTAGCCATATGTGCCTGCTACCAAAGTTTGATTTGAAGAATCGGGATCAAGGAGTCTAGCTGTGCCAAAGTCTGAGACAAAAGCCTCTAATTGTGAGTTTAGTAGAACATTGCTACTTGTTACATCCCGATGAACAATTGGTGGAGTACAATAATGATGCATGTAGGACAAAGCATGTGCCATTCCTTTAATGATATTCACCCTCTTACTCCAATTCAACTCCTGAACTTCCTCATCATTATTCAAGGCATAAAATAAGCTACCTCTTTCCATGTATTGATAGACAAGAAACATGCAACGATTGTGGAGACAAAAGCCATGAAGCTTTACAATGTTTCTATGACGGATTTGTGTTAACATTTTGACTTCATTGTGAAAACTTTTGTTAAAAGATGGATTTTGAGATTCCATTTGGTGAAGTTTCTTCAATGCAACAATTTTACCGCTCGGCAATTGGGCTCTATAGACACTACCATAAGCACCAGTCCCAATGCAGTACTTGATGTGAAAGTCCTCGGTTGCTTCAATGATGTCTTCAAACGCAATTTTACCATCATAGTTCCATATGGAAAACAAGTTTCCATTCTTTGTTGATTTTCCTTCAAATTTGGTCTGAAACACACATCTTCTGAAATATAATGCTGACAGAAGTACCACTAGAATGAAGCAAATGATAGGAAGAACAATTAACATGAAAGGCTTGCCTTTTTTAGTTCGAGGATTGGTTTGGTGGACAGAATTGATATGTGTAAGGTAGCAGGATGTGAAATTTGGCATGTGGTAACTAATTAATGAGTCTTCCCCAAAATAACAATAGTCTGGAAACTCTGACTCAAGGTCTTGCGAGAAGTCAAATGAATTGTACGAAAGGTTTATATATGACAGAGTAGCAAATTCTCTATGTAGCTTACCTGTGAGATTGTTATAGCTAAGATCCAAGCTATCTAATATGGAATTTGCTTCTGATGAAATATGAGGAATTTCACCTTTCAAAAAATTATGGCTAAGGTTAAGATTATGAATACAACTGATTTGGGAAGGGATGCTTCCATTTAACAAGTTGTAGCTTAAATCCACTTTCTGGATATAGGGACATTTTAGGAATGGAGATAGGATTGTAAAATTGTTGTGGGAAAGGTCAACATCATAAAGATAATAGGCTTGTGCAATCTCTGAAGGTATTGAACCCGAAAGAAAGTTGTGTGATAGATTTAATAATATTAAACCTGTCGAGTTCCATAATTCTATGGGGATGGGGCCAGTAATTTGGTTAGAATCAAGGAAGAGATTTATCATCACCTTCAATCGACCCATAGTAGGAGGAATTGAACCAGTGAGTAAATTGTTTGAGAGAGATAATATTTTTAAAGATGTGAGGTTTCCAAATTCTACTGGTATGGGACCAGTAATTTGGTTAGAACTAAGGGAGAGATTTGTCAGATTCCCTAATTGACCCAAAGTAGAAGGTATGGTACCTTCAAGTTTGTTTGAATGAAGGGAGAGATGCTCCAAATTCTTCAATTGACCCAATGTAGAAGGTATGGTACCTTCAAATTTGTTTGAATGAAGGGAGAGATGCCCCAAATTATTCAATTGACCCAATGTACATGGGATGACACCACTAAGAGAGTTCCCTGAAACATCAAGTTGCTCAAGTTGAGTGAGATTTGAAAACATTTTAGGCATGAGCTTACCTTCAATATGGTTAGAATCAAGGAGGAGCATAGTCAAATTCTGTAATTGACCCAAACTAGAAGAAATTGAACCTGTAAGTGAATTGTTTGAGAGAATTAGTTCCTGTAATTGTGTTAAATTCCCTACTTCTATTGGTAAGTGACCTTCAAATTGGTTTGATTGAAGGTAGAGTTTGACCAAATTCTTCAATTCACCCAATGTAGATGGGATGACACCCCTGAGAGAATTCCAGGAAACATCAAGGTGCTTAAGTTCAGTGAGATTTGAAAGTGTTTTAGGCATGAGCCGGCCTTCAATATGGTTAGAATCAAGGAAGAGATATGTCAAATTCTCTAGTTGACTCAAAGTAGAGGGAATTGAACCTGTGAGTGAATTGTTTGAGAGATATAATTCCTTTAATTGTGTCAAATTCCCTACTTCCATTGGTAAGAGACCTTCAAATTTGTTTGAATAAAGGGAGAGATGCTCCAAATTCTTCAATTCACCCAATGTAGATGGGATGACACCGCTCAGAGAATTCCTAGAAACATCAAGGTGCTTAAGTTGAGTGAGATTTGAAAATGCTTTAGGCATAAGCTCACCTTGAATATGGTTAGAATCAAGGATGAGAAAGACTAAATTCTTCAATCGACCCAAAGTAGAAGGAATTGAACCCGTCAGTGAATTATTATCGAGATATAGTTCCACCAATTGTGTCAAATTCCATATTTCTACTGGAATTGAACCTGCAATTTGGTCAAAAGCATGGAAAAAGGTGTATCAGATTCTCCTATTGACTGGAATTTAGAAGGGACCGATAATGCAATTAACAGAATTGCCAGGCTCAAAACAAAAGTGTTTTAGGCAGCATCTTATTACCTTGAAGACAATTGTTGGACAGGACAAGATAGGTAAGCTTTGTAAGTGTGCTTATTTCTTTAGGAATGGTTCCTGTAAGAGCCATTCCATTTAGATCTAGATAGACTAAATTGGGGAAGGCACTCACGTTCAACTTCTGAATCCGCCGCAATTCTTCTAATGGAGGAATGTTCAAATAATCCGGGTAAATCTGAGTAACACTTCCAGCTTCATTACAAAAGACACCATCCCAATAACAATGGTCTGAGATATTTTGGTAAGCATACCACCAACCGCTCTGGAGCAAAGCCTGATGTTCCTCATTTGTGGACGTGTAATTAGACGAAGGTGCAATGCTGGTAACAATGATTGATGGTAGCAGCATGACATAAAGGACCATAATCAATAAACTGCAAACACAGTTAGCCATACTTGATTGACTTGGATTCAAATGGCTTCAATTACTGGTCAACTTTGTTATAATGCTATTGGCCTTGGTAATCGGTATATATAAAAGTGGCCGGCCAATAGACACTCATGTGGAAACTGTTAGAAAAATAAATAGGAAACCAAATTGGAATTATTTCACATATAATCAATACACAAATAATTTTTATAACAATACTTAATACAAAAATAAAACAAAGAAGAGTTTAGTAAGAGCTTGGATTGAAGCGTGTTATGCATTATCCTTAGAGATAAAAATGCTCCCACTGTATTGGTAGAATATAAATTAATATGCATGCACTCCTCTCTTAAGATACGACAACCTGTTAATCAATCGAGTGCAGCGAAATGATCCTAAATAAAAAAACACTATGCTCCAAAACATATAGTTGTAGCAAATATAATATAATTTTATTAAAAAGAGAACTATGCAAATGATATTTTGATGTGTAAGTATGTGCGTATGCATTTTTTTCGTAAGAAAAAGCTAATAACAAATCTTAAATGCCTCCAACGGATAAAAAGACTGAAGGCTTAGTCAAACACAATTTCTAAAAGATGGGAATAAATAGATAGGAAATAGTTTTTATCTTAAAAATTGATTTAGAAAAAGAAAATATATTTACTTTAAAATTTAAATTATAGAAAAATATTTTCCAACAATCTCCACTAATTTAAAATATAAAGTAATAAAATAATATGATAAAAATATTTTTAATGGAGCATAATATAGTGTGTTTCAGTAGAAGGAACCCTCTGGATTTGAGTCTTATACCTAGTGCATATGAACTTCCATCGGAGAAAAAGATAGTGACTTGATTGTCTTGAACTATATCTCCTTTAACCAATCTTTAGAATACAACACAATACAATGTAGGTGTTCATTTGAGTTCTAATAAGTAATTGCGCGTTACACGGCCTTGCACATGTATCTTATTTCGTGAGTGTCACTCAGAGATTAGTCCATATCTCGTAGTGGCAGCCCCACCACCACAATCACTAGGTGAACCTCAAAGAGCGATCTATGACTATTGCCCCCACAATCAACTGTCGTTGGGTTCATTAAGAGGTATTTAAAAATGATTTATTCATTAAATTAAATATGTATACCTTAACCTTACAATTGTCACAGTTTATACTACACCCCGCTATAGGAATGAGAATAAGAACATTTTCGCAAAAATAATAACTTTAGTATACTTTAGTCAACAAATAACTTCGTTGTTATCCGTTGAACTCAATTCATAAGATCACCAATCACACAGAGACGGATGTCCGTTATTGTGACTAATAGGTGGACTTTAGTCTTATTCCCTTCATCGACTTAAATATGTATTGACATCACAATACTTTTGTAAGTAGTGGATCCACGGGATTTTATCAAATTTGCCCCATACTAAGCCACCCACAATGAGTTGGCCTGAGTGCAATAGAAACCATGAATGTGATTTTCCCGTTTAGTAGATATGACAATATCGAGAATCTTCTTTGAACCAAACAAAGTTTTCAACCAATAATATAGAAATCTCAATATGATGACATATTTTATCATGCTTCGAACTTGTGAAGCCATTAAGTCAAAAATTCATTAATATATAAGCAATAATTTAAGGAACTTTGTGCATACATGCGTAGCATGACCTTGTGCCCATGCCATTGAGAATATTATAACTGTCATGATACATTGATATGGAACAACATGAGTAACTTATTTAGGAATTCCAATAGGTTGCATATGAATAATTCAATATGCACACTGCAACATAAAACAACCAATATAACCATGCTATTAACATGGATAAATAATTTTAAGAAAGCATAGTTGGGAGCACATGCTTATACTTATTGATAAGTACATAAGAACTATAATAATATGTTCAAAAATTATAGTAAAATTTATACATCAATAAAGTCATCACCTTCAATTGTATACTCAATTTAACTTTATGAACATAGCATAATTTATGAATTGGTGAACACATCAAATTGTAAGTTCACATGATTGAAATATTATAATTGAAGTTTTAGAAATAAAAGAGTATCATTTAACATTTTATTAAATTAAAAAAAAATGCCAAATCGATTGAAAAAACATAAAAAATTAAACATTATTCGTGTCACTGTTAGTTGCTATTCATGAGTTAGTATTGTATTGAAAATTTGCAAAAAAATAGCAATGTGCCTCCAATTTATGTTTTTTTTTGCGAAAATTGTATATATTTTCTTGTGTGATTTTATAGTAAAAAATCCATTTTTTGCGACCTAATGTTGAATTCAACTCAGTTTGTAGGCCAAAGAAGAGAAGGTGCAAAAAGCTGCTGATGAACTTGCTTAGCAAGGCAAATTGACTAAGTGAGCCTCATCCGCTTAGCGAGGCAGCCAGCTCGCTTAGCGGATGGGAAACCTTAGAAGGATAAGTCAGAGATCAGAGCGCTTAGCGCGCAGCCAGCCCGCCCAGCGAGGACGTTGTCTCTTCTCCCGCTTAGCGTGCCCAAACTCGCTTAGCGAAATTTTACTTACTCTCGCTCAGCGAGACATGCTCGCTGAGCAAGCCTTCATGTGCTAAGAAGTCCAAGAGCCTTTAAAACACTAAGATGGATGGAAAACAAAAGGACACAACCCACCACCACCACAACCAGAGTCTAGCCAAGCCTTACTATGTGAAAAATAGAGAGAAATAGGGTTGAGAGGCTGGAGAAGACATTGTCCTTCATCTTCTTCCATTTTCTTTCACCAAAAACATTTTCTTTCTTTGTATGTTGAAGCTTTACTTGTAATGGAAGACTAGAACCTTTTTGTTGGGGAGTAGACTACTGAAACTCTTGATGTAATGTTCTAAATATCTACTTAATGTTATTTTCTGGTGTTCTTTGCTTCTATCTATACTTATTTTACATGCTTATGGCTTGATCACCCATTTGTATGTTTAGTTAGGTTTTTTAGTATTGGAAAATGTTTTAAAACCTTAGAACTTGATAGAGAAAGTTAGAAATCTGTATGTCTAGGAATGGAGTGCAGTGATCTAGTATATTTTACACTATATGCTTAGTGCAACTCTTTTAGAGTGAGTTTGTTGAGGAATCAAGAACAAAGGCTAAGAGAGTTAGGCTCATTCATGTGAGGAATCATGGTCTGAGTATTTTGTCGGTGTAAGAACACTAGGATAACGTTAAATAGAGAAAAACCCTTTTATACGGCAAGAGAAATTTTAGTAGGAAACTCCCCAACGCTTTTATCTTGATATTTGTCGCATTTTACAGCTTTCGAGTAGTTTACTTTTGTCTAAATAGTTAATAGTGCAGAAAACTTATTTCACCACTTAATCTTTACCTTATTTCAAAGTTAAGAAGTGTTTACATATTGAATATACATAGTCTAGGTGAAACAAATTTCTTGTGGATACAATACTCGGTCTTATCATTTTATATACTAATTGTGCAAATCGATATACTTGCCGAATAGCAAGAATAGTCACCAGGTTTGACAATAAGAATTGTTCTGATCAAACCAATCGTAGAAGCCCTCATTTCACAATCTTGATATCATTATAACATGCATTAAACTGAAGGCTAGTCAATGGATGATCCTTGCATCCATTTCCTGATCATTAATTAGTCAATAAAAATAGTCAAAGATTTCAAGATATTCAAATACACTTCAATTCATGAACACAAGACTAAGATGAACTCATCTTTCCCAAACTATAAATTCAAACATAGTAAGATGAATAAAAAGTAATAACAAGTTGAGATTACATTACTACATCATTTCACATTGGTACAATCACTAGCAAAATTAGGCATGCTAAGACATCTATGCAAATGATGATAACCCATAAAAGTGTGAGCAAGTTCATGAGGATCAAGTCATAATTGTAATAAAAAAAAGAACAAACAATATTTTAACTTAATAACTCAAAGCCATAATTTTTTAACACAATTAACCAAATAAAAATAGTTCACATCATACAAAGCCTAGCAATTCAGTTTTATTGTAATTTGGTAGTTTTTATTGCCAAGCAATATAAACTCAATACTTGCAGCTAAAACTCGAAAAACTAAATCATAACACCATGGATTAAATTGGAGGATATTTTTCAACCAATTAAAATCTATCAAACTTCAAATCAACTTAAAGCAATATCACATAATCAAAGACATATATATGATTATGAAACACAAGACATGAGAGATTTCATTATGATAAATAAGGATATTAGGCTTAAATATGTTTTTGGTCCCTAATATATATCCGTTTTTTGCATCTGGACCCTAATAAATTTTTCCTTGAATCGGGTCCCTAATATTTAAAATTTTTTGTCCAAGGTCCCTGCTGTTAGTGGAAATCCGTTATCTAATTACGTGACTGTTAACCAAACACGTAAGCATGCGACGTGTGGAGTCATGTGTAATATTTGTGTGAGTGGGATTACACATTGGAATTTTTTTTTTAAAAAAAAGTAAAAACGACACCGTTCTTCTCCTTCTTCTCCACAGTAGTAACAACCACCTTCCTTCGAACCAAACACCTAACTTTCTGCCACCGCCAGACCCAAACGACAAAAGGGTGCTTGCATTATAACACTGCCCTTTCTCACTTGCTAGTTGCTTATCATTCACTCACTCGTTACTGTGTCTCTGAAATGGGTAAACAAGCATTGAGTTCCTTTCCTCCCATCATTTTCTTCTTCATTTTTTTCCATTGTTTCCAGTGATGAAGCTTCCAAGACCTTCATCTTTTGTGTGGATTCCCAATCCAAGCCCACCATGTTCCCCACTCACTACCATTGGTACACCTCTGAGTTCGTCGAAGAAACCAACATCCTCCACGTATACGACACTGTTTTCCACGGCATCTACACAATGCTCACACGCCAGCAAGTCTCGTCCATAAGCCAACACCCTTATGTCCTCGCTGTCTGCGAAGGTCGCCATCGCGAACTCCACACCACGTGCTCATAGTTCCTCAACCTCTGCAACTAGTGCGGCCTCTAGTTTGAATCCAACTACGACTTCAATGTCATTGTCAGAGTCTTCAACACCAACGTCTGGCTGGAACATTGCAGTCTTCCACCATCAGCGAGCGGTGATGATGTCAAGGACAGGAAGATGAAGAAGAAGGCAAAGGTGGTGGAAAATGACGGCAGAAAAGATGGAAACTTTATTGGGTTTTGGAGATACCCTTTTGCGAGAATCAAAGTGGGGTTTGGCTTTTGGGATGCAAAATAACCTAGAAGTGTTCATCGGAGGCTAGGGAGTGGAGTGCCAGAGAAAGTGCAAATCATTGCCCTTCTTCTCTAGAAATGACCATGCACAACCACTAACGTCCTCGGTGGAACCAAAGCAATGAAACCACATGACCTCGTTCCCGTCAGTGATGCACCGCACGTTCTCCTTACCTTCGTTGCCCTTGGTGAGCCTCGCGACGATGCGTGCCTTTATCACCTTGAGAAAATCCTTGAACCGTGCCACAACGCGTGACACGTTCTGCACCTTGAAAATCAATTTGACCCGACCCGGGAAGGGCTTGCGGCCCCAGTTTGTGTGGAAGATGATTTCAACAACGTTGTGCGAAGGGTGGCCTTTGGGAAGTTCAATGTTGCCACGCGACGAGGTTATCGTTGTCGTAGTGCTACTTCGAGAACGTGTCATGGTGGTTCGTGCTTCAAATTCAGGTTTGGTTGTTGATGATGGGTATTTCAAGCTTAGATGTTTCTCCAAAGGTGGCTTGGAGTGGGGTTGTTGTGGTTTTAGGGGATGTGGTGATGACTTTGTTTGTGATGGTGAAAAAGAAGAAAGGTTGTGGAAGAAAGGGGTTGAAGGAGGAAGAGGAAGATGGGTTTGTGCTTGTGTTTACACGATGTTATTTTTACCTTTTTTTTTTTAAATTCCAATGTTTAATCCTTCTCACACATATATTACGTGTGACACCACACGTCGCATGCCTACCTATCCGGTTAATGACCACATAAATAGATAATGGATTTCCACTAACGGCAAAGACCACAGACAAAAGTTTTCAAATATTAGGGACTTGATTCGAAGGAAAAATTTATTAGGAACTAGATGCAAAAAATGAGTATATATCAGGGACCAAAAACATATTTAAGTCATGATATTATGACATGAAGGATTTAATAGTTTAAGTTCTAGTACATAAACTACCAATGTAAATACATATGTGCCTCACAGTTAAAAGCCTTTGATCAAAATCTAACAATTATAGCCACACAATTTTATTTTTTTTAATTATACTATTTTGAAGTGTTCAAAGAAAACATATTCATGGAATACTACAACACCATATTGATTATAGAAACTGAGTGATAAAGAAGAACTTTGATACTACATATATACTACAAGAAAAAATGCCAACGGTAACATATCAATACTGTAACATCACTTTAGTCAAGCATACAAATATATGTCAATATCAACAAATAACTCAATATGACAAACACAAACAAAGAAATTATAAGTCTCAAGTAAACTTTTCAATGTATATATATATATATATACCCACTCCCTTAGTTTTAAAATCATCCAAGACCTCCTCCCCCCTTTTCCAAATTTCCTCTTCTTTTTAATAACCCACCTCATCTCTCAAACCCTATCTCTTCTCAAATTTTCATCTCTCAACCTTTTACTCATCTTCTTCCATTGTTCCAAAATTTGTCAAGCTTATTGTATCCTTGTGTCATTCTCAAGCACGTGAATGCGATTGGAGAAAAAGGGAGCACCACTGATTTCGTTAAATTTTCTATTTGATCTCTTTAAGGTAAAAATTTATAACCCATCGTGTTAGATGAATATTTTATAGCATAGTTTAGTTATGAGTTGTGTGAAAAGGGTTAGAAAACTAAGTATTAGAGATTATTATGGTTTCCTCAAAACCCTATGTTTGCTAAATTTGGGGATTTTGCCTAATATCTTGTTCTTTTATTTTAAATGCTTAGATCCTGTAAAAAATATGATGGTTGATCCTCCCAACAATATTGAAAGGTGTTGATTAGGTTTTTGTTTTTTGAGTGAGTAGATAATCTACTTAGCGGCACATTTTTTAAAATTCTGTTAGGAGAAGCAAGTAAACTTCAAAATATATATTCTTTTGTGATCTTTGAAATTTTAGGAGTACTTAAGAATAAAGGAAAAATATTTATTTTTGTTTGATTGAAATTTATTTTGAGATTTTTTATAAGATATTTAAGAATGAATATTGGGTTATAGTTTATTTTATTTATTTTCAGTTCATGATTGAGTGTCATTCGTTACAACGAAGAGATAATGTAGCCTATGAGTCAATTACTCAGTATATTTATATTTTTCGTTTGCTACAACGAAGAGATAATGTAGCCTATTAGTCAATTACTCATAGTATATTTATATTTTCAGTTTACTGCAACAAAGAGATAATGCAACCTATGGGTTGAATATCCATAGTTTCTAAAGATCTATTCGCTGCAACGAAGAGATAATGCAGTCTATGAGCTAAATGTCATAGTTCTATAATTACCATTCACCACAACAAAGAGATAACATGGTCTATGTGCACATAGTGGAATGAAAGTTTGATTATAAAGTTATTATTATTGAATACAAATTTATATGTAGTTCTAAAATTTTTCAAGGGAGTATACAATAGTTTCTAAATGCAAGTTGTATTTATTTTTCTTTATTTAATGTTATTTAAATTCATTTTGGATGTAAAGACTCATGCTATGCTATGTTGTGCTCTCCTTCCTGTTCGCTTTGTATTTTATGCTTTCACTAAGTCTTTGTGACTTATCCCCTTATTTTATTCTATTTTCTCAGCTACACAAATAGTGGAATAATTGACTTCCTAGGATTTGCTGACTTATCCAGGAATTTGATTATCATTTGGTAGGTCTTCATTGCGTCTGACGAAGAGTTTTTTTTTTTACTCCAGTATAATGCAGCTATAGGGATAAGGGTAGTAATAAATATAGAGAAAATTCCTTTATTTTTGAAATTTAAATGATCCTCTCTTATAGATATGCTGATGGTGTATTTATGATATTTTGAAACACTTTGATGATTGGTATTTATGACCAACATCACTATTAGTTAATATTTTGGACAATATATCAAGGGTCTATGTTGTGACCTGATGCCTTAATATCTAATTGTTGGATTGATATATATACACACACACACACACACACACACAGAGATTTGTCAAGATATATTATATGTTTTTATAGGTTAATTAATATAGGATAGACTAGCTAGACTACAAAAATTATAGTTTGTGCGCCAATCATGGTCCAAGAGTGGGTTGTGACATTATAGGTGAATTCTGTTGCTTGGAAACTCAAATTCAAAATATAAGTTTTTCTCTCTAAGATTGTTAGAAATATGATTAGGAAACCAAAATTACAAACATAGAAGTCGACTTATTTCACATATAATCAATACATGAACAATTTTTATA
Source organism: Glycine soja (assembly GCF_004193775.1). Lineage (NCBI taxonomy): Eukaryota > Viridiplantae > Streptophyta > Magnoliopsida > Fabales > Fabaceae > Glycine > Glycine soja. The sequence continues at coordinate 2,516,115 of NC_041004.1, forward strand.
ATAATACTTAATACAAAAATAAATATAATAACAAATAAGAGTTTAAAAAGAGCCTGAATTGAAGTGCATTATACTTAGAAAAAAAAAATGCCGCCACTGCATTAGTAGAATAAATTAATATACATGTGTTCCTCTATCAAAGTACGACAACATGTTAATTCAGTCTAAGTGGAGTAAAAAGAGTGAAAGGATCTCGAACCAAAAAACATCATGCTCCAAAATATATAGATATATAATAACACAATATAATTTTATAAAAAAGAGAAATAGACAAATGATATTTTAGTGTAAATGTGTGCCTATACATATTTTTCTTATTTTTTCATAAGAGAAAGCTACATATAAGCAAAAAAATAATAAAAAACCACCAAATGTGCAGCCCAAGTATCACAATTAACAAACTAGTAACAAACATAACAAATCTTAAAGGCCTCTTACCCGATAAAAAAAAACTAAAAATTTAGTCAAACGTAATTTCTAAAAGATAAAAATAAATAAATAGGGAATAATTGTTATCTTAAAAAAAACCCATTAAGAAAAAAATATACATATACTTTTAAATTTTAAATTATAAACTTTTCCCGTGAAGACAATGAATGACCTACATAGTTTTGCACAAAGCAATTGTGAAGTGATTGCAGGGGGGCACCTTTCGGAAAGTGTAGTGCCCACTTAACTCTGACTGATATACAACAATAAACTTGATCGAACACTTTGAATGCAGTAAAATCAAAGAGGTACAAATACAAAGTCTTCCAACGCTGAATTAATTAAGGGTCTGGGTGGAAGGAGAGAAATAAGAGAGAAATTTTTTACTTTTTCATGTCCGACCTACACTCTTTACATTCTAATTAAAAAATTCTCTTCTATTTTCATCTCTAAACTAAACACATCCTAAATCATAAATGTAACTTGTTCTTCTTCCTGCAGTTGGTAAAATTGATGGGGACACAATTTGATCAGATTTTTCTGGAAGTCAAAGAATCCATTAAGGAATTGAGAATTGATTGGTTAAAGGGAAGAAGGGTCCATGTTTGTGAAAGATAGAATGGTGTAGGTGACATGTCTTCTCTGTTGTTCTTTCACAGCTGTTCCTGGGTTATTTTTTGAAAATTACACAGTCTTAAAATTGAATCACAAAATTAAATATTAATAAAATTAAATATTAACACAACTACATAAACATGGACAACACAGGAACAACTGAGAAAAGGATAACAGAAAAGCCAATTTAGTAACATGTGTATGCGGTGTCTTTATAAGTAAGCACAGTAACTGGTTAATTACTTGTGAGATCGACTCAGACTGATTCATTCATTGCCTTGTTGCTCGGTCCACCTAACCCATTTTTCACTTCAATCAATATTCCACGTTGTAGACTTGACTCTTCGGCACTTCGAATGCACTAAAATCCAACAGGTACAGATACAAAGTCTTCCATTGCTGATCAATTAAATGTAGTTTGTCTGCATTCTGCAGTTGGTAAAATTGGTGGGGACAAAGTCTTTCAACAAAGTGTAAAGTAGAATTTTTAGGAACTAGCCATTTACACTGGTAAGTGGTAATACTACAGAAGGTGTATTTGACTGTTAAAACTAACTAGACACATTCAGGGGTTGCGTGGATTTATAAATCATTAAAGAAATATTTAAATAAATTATTTGTTTCATAAATTAAGTTTAAAAATATAATTGTCAAAGATATTTTATATCATTTTTTATTAAAGAAGATAAAAAGATTAGGTATAATTTAAAATATTTTTTATTTATCAATATATTTATAAGGGAAATTTCTAAAATTGAAGGCTGATCACTCGACTAAAGTTAATTAAAAGTAAGCATTATATATAAATTTTATAAGAACAATATAAGAATAAAGTGAAATTGACATAATATAGCAGTAAAAAAAATATATTTAATAAAAGAAAAACAGTCAATCATAATGGTAAAAAACATAAAATTGATGCAAATAAAACACCGAAAATTGTTCATTTAAATATAATTTTTATATTTATTTTCTTTTGTTGGTGACCTATTGTTGAATTTTGTTTTTTTTATGTGCTCCTTATTTAACTTTGAAATAAGATTGACTCTTCATCACCTTTCTCCTTAATGAACTTTATGAGATTGAATAAACTTCATTTGATGATGAAAATGCATCTTTTGACTTATTGGATGCTTATAGCTTTGAGCTTTTACTTATGACATATTGTTTTTTTCACATTTTTTTAATGGACTTTATTCTTCTTTTGACGATGAAAATGAATCTTTTGACTTCTTGGATAGTTGTATCTTTGGACTTTGACTTTTGACAGTTTGTTTATTTGTTTTTTTCTTAATGGACTTTGTGAGATTTGATAAACTTCTCCATGAAGATGAACCTTTTGATTTATTCGATGCTTGTTGGGCTTTGACTTATAACTAGTTATTCACGTGACTCATATGATGATATTTGTTGTGGTGAAGTGAGCTCCTTTTTTAATAAAAATATTAATTAGTGGATGAAACTATTAATATTTTGTACAAGAAGTAAAAATAAAAATAAATTATAAATATGATTACCTGTTTAATTTCTTTGAGGAGAGGATCATGTTGAATGATATATTTTTTTTAGATAAAAGTTCTTGTGACGATATAGGTTTGAAATCCTTCCTTTAAGTTGTGAGCCCTGAGCATGATTTAAAAAATAAAGGTGTGTTTACAAAGGATATACAATATTGGGAGTATGTCGGCCTTATTTGCATTTTGGGTGTGAAGGAGTTCAGATGTTGTTGTGTTTAAAATTTGTTGCACATCTCGATCGAAGATTGTGAATGTTGCTACATCGGTGTCACCAGAGAATTTCAATTGTATCTTGAACTTAAAAAAGATTTTAAATTTTTTAATATTTATTTAATTATGTTATAGAAAATAATTCATTATATACAAAACATTAAACCTTGTTGTTGGGTACTTGGATGACTATTTGTGCATTCTCTACAAGTGTATTGATTTCCCTTTTCTATAACTTTCTTTTGGCATCTCCCACATGCAGCAAATTCCAACCAAACTTATCATCGATCTCATTGATTGTTGCATGAATTGTGAACACATTATCCTATTATTTTGTATATGTTAAAACTAAGAAAAATAAAGTATTATTGAATATTATGAATATGAAGGTATGATAGGTTAGGATACATGTGATTCTCATACCCATCTCATGGGCATTATATCTTGTAAAAATCTTCTATTTTTTGACATTCTTTTCACTGTTGGTAGAACTTGGAGAAGATAGTCCTTTTATTTGATGTTGCTCTATTTTTTTCTACAAAGTAGTTATTTAAAATAAAATTTATAATTTTTTAACTACATCAATCAAAGAATTAGAATAAATTAACGATTTTGTTTCTTGAATGTTACAAGATGTGTATAATAAAATAAAATAAAAGAAGGAAGTTCATTTTATCCTATTACCCTATCTTGAACTTTACAAAATCAGGATTGTCTAAGTTGATATAGATGCTTGTACTTGAAGTTAAATTGATTGAATACTCATTTGAAAAACAATTATTAAAATGTAATTGTTAGTAAATTAAAATTATTATATTAAATAAAATATAAAAAATTTATTGTAAGCAAAAAGTATGATGTAGACTTAATTGAAATTAAAATTATTTATTTATTAAATAAGTTGAATTGAAAACAATACTTAAGATAGTAAAGAAACATCTCAAATAAATAAATAAATATCAAAATAAATAAACATGCTAATATAAAAATAAAGGAATAGAAAATTATGGATCAATTTTTATTTAAATATTATTTAAACATTATATATATATATATATAAATTAAAATAAAAATTAAATTTAGAAAAAGGGATATATTTCTAGGTGCTCATGATGTGCTATCAAAGTATAAGTGGAGTGAAAGGAATGAAAGGATCCCAAACCAAAAAACATCATGCTCCAAAACATATAGTTATATAGTAACACAATATAATTTTATAAAAAAGAGAAATAGACAAATGATATTTTAGTGTAAATGTGTGCCTATACGTATTTTTCTTATTTTTTCATAAGAGAAAAAAAATAAAAAACCACCAAATGTGCAGCCCAAGTATCACAATTAACATACTAGTAACAAACATAACAAATCTTAAAGGCCTCTTACCCGATAAAAAAACTAAAAATTTAGTCAAACGTAATTTCTAAAAGATAAAAATAAATAAATAGGGAATAATTGTTATCTTAAAAAAACCCATTAAGAAAAAAATATACATATACTTTTAAATTTTAAATTATAAAAAAATATTTTCAAAAGAGAAACTTGCACTCAAACTTTTCCCGTGAAGACAATGAATGACCTACATAGTCTTGCGCAAAGCAATTGTGAAGTGATTGCAGGGGGTCACCTTTCGGAAAGTGTAGTGCCCACTTAACTCTGACTGATATACAACAATAAACTTGATCGAACACTTTGAATGCAGTAAAATCAAAGAGGTACAAATACAAAGTCTTCCAACGCTGAATTAATTAAGGCTCTGGGTGGAAGGAGAGAAATAAGAGAGAAATTTTTTACTTTTTCATGTGCTACCTACACTCTTTACATTCTAATTAAAAAATTCTCTTCTATTTTCATCGTCTAAACTAAACACATCCTAAATGTAACTTGTTCTTCTTTCTGCAGTTGGCAAAATTGATGGGGACACAATTTGATCAGATTTCTCGGGAAGTCAAAGAATCCATTAAGGAATTGAGAATTGATTGGTTAAAGGGGGAAGGAGGGTCCATGTTTGTGGAAGATAGAATGGTGTAGGTGACATGTGGAACCTGGCTTCTCTGCTGTCTTTTCTGAGCTGTTCCTGTGTTGTTTCTTAAAAATTACACAATCTTAAAATTGAATCACAAAATTAAATATTAATAAAATTAAATATTAATACAACAACATAGACAACACAGGAACAGTTAGAAAAATGACATTAGAGAAGCCAATTTCGTGACATGTGTATGCAGTGTCTTTATGAGTAAGCACAGTGATTGGTTAATTACTTGTGAGATCGACTCAGACTGATTCATTCATTGCCTTGTTGCTCGGTCCTCCTAACCCATTTTTCACTTCAATCAATATTCCACGTTGTAGACTTGACTCTTCGGCACTTCGAATGCACTAAAATCCAACAGGTACAGATACAAAGTCTTCCAATGCTGATCAATTAAATGTAGTTTGTCTGCATTCTGCAGTTGGTAAAATTGGTGGGGACAAAGTCTTTCAACAAAGTGTATTGTATAATTTTTAGGAACTAGCCATTTACACTGGTAAGTGGTAATACTACAGAAGGTGTATTTGACTGTTAAAACTAACTAGACACACATTTACGGGTTGCGCCAATTTATAAATCTTTAAAGAAATATTTAAATAAATTATTTGCTTCATAAACTAAGTTAAAAAATATAATTGTCAAAGATATTTTATATCATTTTCTATTAAAGAAGATAAAAAGATTACGTATAACTTAAAATATTTTTTATATCAACATATTTGTAAGGGAAATTTTTAAAATTGGAGATTGACCACTCGACTAAAGTTGATAAAAAGTAAGTATTATGTATAAATTTTGTAAGAGTAATATAAGAATAAAGTGAAGGAAGAATGATGAAAGGTATAACATGTTACATGTATACATTGATCATAGATCACAAAAGATCAATTATATATTATATTAATGTTGTCATTTATGTTATGTTTAACTTTTGGATTGTGAATTCATTCAATTTTGTTCACCTGCCCTTACAATACAGTTATTGACTTTTGGTTTGCAGGCTGTTAAAACTGAAAGCTTATTGAAACCAAACCTTTCAGTCGAAGAATTTCCAGGTGCATAGTTATTGGAGTTTTTGATTTTTTTTTTATGATATACTTGAGTCTTGGTGATCACTGCACATAGCAATACATGTTAGAATCAATGTCTCATGTGAGAGACATGTGACTTAGTAAGGACTAATAAATAAATAATTAACGATTAAGGACTAAATTGTAATTGGGCTTAATAGGAGAAGTTTCTAGAGCTAACTGCTACTTGATGAGAGTAGTGGTTATAAAAGGGGCTTAATATCCACTAACATAAAATAAGGTCCCCTTCCTGACCAGAAAATGTTCTTTCTCACCCATAGCCATCACGAACGGAGAGAGGCAGAAAAGAAAGACCTAAGAAAAAGTGAAATCTTATTTCTCTCCTCTTTCAAGGAAATCAAAGTGCACTCGAGAGAAGTTCCTATGGAGAAAGGTACAAGTCTTCCTATGGAGAAAGGTACAAGTCTTCCTATGGAGAAAGGTACACATCATTATCTATTGTTGTTTATTGATTGTTTGTGAGAATCATAGATTTCAAGATCCTGTTGTTTCCTATCATTGATAGTCTAGGAAACCCCTTAAGAATTTTTACATGTGGTATCAGAGCATGTGTTATGAAATTTATGATTCTACAAGAATGATTTAATTTTTTCCAATTATGCATGAACCCTAATTATGAAATTTAGGGATAATTTAATTTCTTCAAATTATGCATCAAACCTAATTATGAAATTTAGGAATTTTAATTTCTATTACATGTATTTTCAATTAAAGTACATGTATGAAATTTTGTATGAAAGAAATATTATACAAAACTTCAAAGAGAAAGCTTCTGTTGTCAATTTTATTTCTAATGGAGAAAGTTGTCTTTCCATTAACGTTATTTATATATTAAATTATGGAGAAATAATGACGCGCTATGTTGTGAATTGGTTTTGTAAAGTTGTGTGGCTGCATGTACCTTTCTTTCAATTCCAATTGAAAAACCGCTGCTACGCGTACCTTCCTTGTAGGAGAATTAGAAATTTTGGATATTGCTATTTGCAACCCATTTTGCTATTTCCAGTCCCACTTGTGTTTTTTTTTCCTGGAAATTATTATTAAACGTAATTGAAGGATTGAAAGTTTATATCCTGTAATTAAATTAACGTGAATGCTTTTAAATTATTGGTAGCAGTAAATATATGTATATGCTACATATTTGCTTGAACGTGTTTGAATGCAAAAACATAAATAAATACAAATATTATTTTATGGCCTGGAACGAAATTAATAGAATGGCTATGAATTATTAATAGCAATAAGTATGTACATGCCATATATATTTGGTTGGAATTAAATGTATGTTGAATTTGTTAGTCACCAAAGTGACCAAATTTGTAAGGTTATTTAATTCCAAATTAATGATTTTTTCAATAATATTTGGTTGGAATTAAATGTATGTTGAATTTGTTAGTCACCAAAGTGGCCAAATTTGTAAGGTTATTTAATTCTAACTTAATGATTATTCCAATTACTCATAGAATAATGGATGCTAAATTATATGATTATTGGTTTATGGGTAATTGAAATTCATTGTTATAAGGCATTTATGAATCGCCCAAAGGTTGATTAGTTGTTCTTATAATTAATGAATATAATTGTAGACAATTTGTGTGTATCATTAGTTTTATTTATATGCCCAAATGAAATAGATACTACTAATTGGTGTATATTTAATTGTCAAATAATGTTAAAATTTTATTAACATCATTATGTTTGTATGTTGTATGTTGGTGTATCACCCAAACGAGAACATCAATATACATTGTCCGTTATCTAAATGAATCATATGCATGACATGTATTTTATGTCTCAAAACACTTATGTGAATTTTATTATGTAATACATGTTTTGAATTCTTATGTATCATCTGAGCCAATTTTAATGGGCTTAACTTCTCTGACTGAAATGAGCATGTCCAATTTCACCTCGGTGTTTTGGATCATGATCTTGCTATGTTGGAAGAGAAGTTTGTTACTACTATTGATGTTAGTAGCAATGAAGAGAAAGTTCATCATAAAACTTGGGAAAGATCTAGCAGACTCAGCCTAATGTTGATGAGAATGACTGTTGCAGATAGTATTAAGACAACTCTCCCTAAAATCAAAAGTGCTAAAAAGTTTATGGGATTAGTGGGAGAGTATTCTCAAACAGCTGATAAGTCTGTTGTTGGGACATTAATGAGTACATTGACCACCATGAAGTTTGATGGTTCCCGTACTATGTATGAACATGTCATTGAGATGACAAACAATGCAGCAAGACTTAAGACCTTGGGAATATAATGACTGTGAATGAGAACTTTCTTGTTCAGTTTATTCTAAACTCATTACCGTCTGAGTTTGGCCTGTTCTAAATGAACTATAATACCATGAAAGATAAATGGAATGTGCATGAATTGCACAGTATGTTAGTTCAGAAAGAAATGAGGCTTAAGAATCAAGGAAGTCACTTAGTCCATTATTTTAGCCACCAAGAGAATCAAGGAGCTTGAAAAGAAATTTATGAAGAATCATAATAAAGGCAAAGGGTCATTAAAGAACAATGACGACTCTTTGCAAATCCAGAAGAAAGGTATTAAAGGACAATAATAGTCAATTTTGTGAAATTAAGACATTTCCAAAAAAGGATTGCCTAAAGTGTAAGTCTTGGTTTGAAAAGAATGGTGAGCTTAATGCTCATGTATGTTTTGAATCAGACTTAACCGTAGTTTCCCATGATACATGATGGATTAATTCTGGATGTATGACTCATGTTTCTAACATTATGCAGAGATTCCTTACCATCCAAACCATAAGCCCAAATGAGAAGTTCATTTTCATGGGGAATGGAGTGAAAGCTCCAGTGGAAACAGTTGAGACTTATTGTTTAAAACTCGATACTAGACATCGTTTAGATTTATTGGAAACTCTTTATGTACCTAGTTTATCTAGGAATTTAGTTTCATTATCTAAACTTGATGTTACTGCATAGTCTTTTAATTTTGGTAATGGATGTTTCAATTTATTTAAACATAATCATCTCATTGGTATTGGTATTCTTGTGATGGTTTATATAAATTGGAAATAAACAGTTTGTATGCTGAAACTGTTTTAACTCTGCATCATAATGTTGACACTAAACATAGTTTAGTGAATGAACGATCTGCTTTCTTGTGGCATAAACGTTTAGGTCACATTTCTAGAGAAAGAATGGAAAGATTAATAAAGAATGAAATTCTTCCTTATCTAGATTTTACGGATCTAAATATTTGTGTGGGTTGTATTAAGGAAAAACAAGCAAAACATACAAAGAAAGGAGCTACAAGAAGCACTCAGCTTCTTGAAATTGTGCATACTGATATTTGTGGACCTTTTGATGTTAGTTCTTTCGGAAAGGAATGATACTTTATCATCATTATTGATGATTATTCACTTTATAGTTATGTCTACTTACTGCCCGAGATTTCTTAGGCAATGGATGCCTTAGAAATTTACTACAATGAAGTAAAAGGGCTATTAGACATAAATGTGAAAATTATTAGATATGATAGAGGTGATGAGTATTACGGAAGATATGATGAAACTGGGCAACACCGAGGTCCATTTGCTAAGCTTGTTCAGAAATGTGCATTTGTGTGCAATACACAATTCTCGGTACACCACAACAAAATGGTGTATCAGAAAGGCGTAATAGAACTTTAATGGATATGGTTAGGAGTATGTTAATCAATTAGACTTTACCCGTATCTTTGTGGATGTATGCCTTGAAAACTGCCATGTATTTGTTGAATAGGGTTCATAGTAAGGCAGTTCCAAAGACATCTTTTGAACTGTGGACAAATAGGACACCTAGTATAAGGCACCTGCATGTTTGGGGTTGCCAGGCAGAAATAAGAATTTACAATCCGCAAGAAAGAAAATTGGATGCAAGAACAATCAGTGGATATTTCATTGGTTATCCAGAAAAGTCAAATGTGTTGGACATTTTAGTGTAATTGATCTCTTTATTATGTTAAAATAAGAGTGCACGCTTGTTTTAATGTAATAACGAGATGTTCGGTTTAGGCAAATTTTGGAAGTTACATGGAAGTTACTAAAACTTCCATCAACGGTTGGAAGTTACATGGAAGTTACTAAAACTTCCATCAACAACAGTTTTTAAAAAAGAAAAAACTTCCATCAACCGCCAAAAACCATCTGTTCTTTGATCATAAATAATCATTCTGGTTTAGAAAGCATAACGGGTGACAAAACATACAAGACCAAAACAAAACTCTTGAATTATAATCTTCTGATTTTATCCGATTGAACAATTTTGGTTGAACCCCGAAATTTGATTCAATCTGAAAGTGTTATACACGATTTCAGATCTATCCAGTATCATCTCGATTTTCAAATTAACCAACAAAATGGGTATATGTTTTATTGTCCTGATCATAGTATGAGAATTATCGAAACTGGAAATGCAAGGTTCATTGAAAACAGTGAAATCAGTGGGAGTACAGTTCCACGAGAAGTGGAAATTAAAGAAATTAAAGTGTAAGTCCTTTTAGCTTATGCCTCTACCAGTAAGGTGATTGCTCTTTTTAGTTATTGTTACAAAATTAATGAAGAAGTACAACACAATGATGAGCCCATGATACATAATGAACCCATTGTGGAAGAACCACAAGAAGTAGCATTAAGGAGGTCTCAAAGAGAAAGAAGACCAGCTATTTCGAATGATTATGTGGTATACCTACATGAAACAGAAATAAACTAAAGCATTAATGATAATGATCCAGTTTCATTTTCACAAGCTGTAAGTTGTGATAATTTTGAGAAGTGGTTAAATGCCATGAAAGAAGAAATAAATTCCATGAAACATAATGGTGTTTAGGACCTTGTAGAATTACCAAAGGATTGTAAGAGAGTTGGTTGTAAGTGGGTCTTCAAGACTAAACGTGACTCTCATGGCAACCTTGAACGTTACAAGGCTAGATTTGTTGCTAAGGAATTTACTCAGAAAGATGACATTGATTATAAAGAGACATTTTACTAGTCTCACGAAAGGATTCTTTCAGGATTATCATGACATTAGTAGCCCATTAAGACTTGGAGCTACATCAAATAGATGTGAAAACCGCCTTTCTGAATGGAGATTTAGAGGAGAATGTTTGTATGGACCAACCAATGGGGTTCTCAGTTGAAGGAAATGAACACATGGTGTGCATACTAAAGAAATCAATATACAGTCTTAAAGCAAGCTTCCCGCCAATGGTATTTGAGGTTTAATGATACCATTATTTCCTTTAGATTTAAGGAAAATACTGTTTATCGGTGTATGTATCTGAAGATCAGTGGGAGTAAGGTTATTTTCTAATTTTGTATATTGATGATATCTTGCTTGCAGCTAACGATCTTGGTCTTCTTCATGAGACTAAGAAATTTCTCTCTAGAAACTTTGAAGTGAAAGATATGGGTGAGGTAAGCTATGTGATAGGGATAGAAATATTCCATAATAGATCACAAGGATTGTTAGGCTTATCTCATAAAGTATATATATATATATCGATAAAGTGCTAGAGAGATTCAAGATGAAAATGTGTTTAACATCGCCTATTCTAATTTAGAAATGAGACAGAGTTAGTCTCGCACAATGTCCTAGAAATGATATGGAACGAAAACAAATGAAAGTAATTTTGTATGCATCAGTTGTTGTTGTTGCATCTGAGAGCTGAATTTGTAGTATGTTTTGAGGCTACAATTCAGACCAATTGGCTGCGAAACTTTATTTCAAGGCTTGAAATTGTCGACAGTATTACTAGGTCGCTGAAAATGTATTGTGACAACTCCGCAACAATATTTTTTGTAAGAACGGCAAGTACTCTAAGGGTGCTAAGCATATGAAATTGAGGTACTTTGTCGTGAAGGAAGAAGTTCAGAGACAAAGAGTGTCAATAAAACATATTAGCACAAACCTTATGATAGTTGACCCTTTGAATAAGGGATTATTGCCCAAGATATTATAGAACATGTTGAAAGTATGAACATTATTGTTATTGATGATCATTAAGTGTAATTTATCTTATGTAATTTTGCTGACACTCTGAGCTCAATTATGATATGTTTCTGATTACCTGTTCTCTATGTTTGCATGCATGTTTGTGTTAGAGTAATGTTAACAGATTTTGTCTTGAATGAAGACATTATGTTGGACCAATTATGTACTCCTAACTAATGGTCATATTAAGGAGAAGACTAATTTGTAGTACATGGAAGGGACTATGTCGATTAGATGATGTACAACCGTCATGACTCGAATTGATTCCTATTCTTAATCATGAAATTATGACGTACCCAATGTATAGAACAATTTAGTCAATTTTTAATGCGCATTATGTTAGTTAATCTATTTATTTACTTAGTCCATAATGTTTATTAAAGTCACATGAGCCAAGTGGGAGAATGTTAAAATTAATATCTCATGTGAGAGGCATGTGACTTAGTAGGGACTAATAAATAAATAATTAACGATTAAGGGCTAAATTGTAATTGGGCTTAATAGGAGAAGTTTCTAGAGCTAACTGCTACTTGATGAGAGTAGTGGTTATAAAAGGGGCTTAATACCCACTAACCTGAAATAAGGTCTCCTTCTTGACCAGAAAGTGTTCTCTCTCACCCATAGCCATCACGAATGGAGAGAGGCAGAAAAGAAAGACCTAAGGAAGTGAAATCTTATTTCTCTCCTCTTTCAAGGAAATCAAAGTGCACTGGAGAGAAGTTCCTATGGAGAAAGGTACACATCATTATCTATTGTTGTTAATTGATTGTTTGTGAGAACCATAGGTTTCAAGATCCTGTTGTTTCCTATCATTGATAGTCTAGGAAACCCCTTAAGAATTTTTACAATACATTCACTTCTGAATGTTATGTACATGTTTATAATTTAAAAATTATCTTTTGAATGGCGGATATGTTGCCATATTTATGGTGCACTTCAAACTTTTATTAACACAATTCTAATTACTGAAGAGCTGTATATCTGTCTTTTGAAGTCATTCTATAAATTTTAATTTTTTTTCTGTATTGCTATTTTATTTGTTTCATATGCTTGATTTTGCCACTATATGCAGTTTGTGTGCATGGAACCTACAGAAAGAACTTGGAATCAATTCTAGGATCTGGTCTGAAGTGCATGAAGAGATTGCATGTTCATTTCCCTTGTGGTTTACCAATAGATGGAGAAGTAATTAGTGGTAATGTGATATACTATTTAAAACGAATCCTATTTACACAAATGTAAATTTATATAATTTTGTTTTATTTTGGTTAGGCAAGTTAATTTTCCGACAGGAATATTAAGGATGGTAGTATGGTTCTCAGCTTTAAAATACAGAAGGAATGACAACCAAGATGCCTATTATGATTGATAATGTAGCTTTGTACCAAGCGTGGAATCCAAATGACAAATTCCTAGTTTTGCCTCCTATCCTTTCACTTATGTGTTTTTTTCCCCAAAGCCAGAATATTAGAAATTTTAAACTTATTTCATAAAAATAGGTTCAAATAATAATTAGTCCATCCTTCGAAGTCTCAATATGGTTTAGCTAAGTCAGTAACTTGGAAGCAACATACCTGTATACTTTAGTGCTTTATTAGTGACTAATCATTTCCCTGCAAATGATTAATCATATTGTAGATATTTGTTTCAATTTAGCAATACAATATCTTTGACAGTTACTATTAATGATCACAGCTTGGATCTATTACTATTAGCATCTATCCCTTTGCAACTTATCTGTTGGAGGGTGGAGACCTTGGAATTGGAAATCCCTTTTTTTGGCTGACATGGGAGTTACTGTGTCCTGTGAAATTTGTATAGAATATTAAAGTTCTTGCATGAACCATTTTGCTCAATTCTTTGAAGGAAACGACCTCGTCTTTTCAAGTACTAATGTGTAGCATAATCTTTAGAAGTTTTTAGTTATTTCCTTAGTTGCAGTAAGTTCTGGTACTTTGATTGGTCTCTTGTGTACTGATCTTTCTCCATGTATGAGGCGGGATGTCAATGTTCTGATCTTTCTAGACGTTAGAAAAGCATTAGAAGGTATGATATGAAAATATTCCAAACATGTTCTGAACTGAATATGTACAAATTCATCTTGAAATACTGAATTTTTTGTTGTTTGTTGATAGTGAGTAAAATCTACAACAAATAAGGCTACTGATCACTACTTATCTATGTATTTTCATCCTAGTTCAGAAGGTATGAAGCTTTACATTTCTGACAACAAGGTGATCCTGACGGAAGGTTTTAAAGGTGTTGTTCCACTCAAGTATTTTGAAAAGATAGAATCATGGCATGACAGACAGCCTATTTTTTTTTAAAGTTCTTTTATAATTTTGATTTTACTTAGGATCAGAGTACGTCGAGGATTACTAGATGATTGTGTAAACTTCTCCCAAGAATTAATATTTGGTTCCTAATTTCTTTTGTTTTTTTAAATGATTAAGTTAAGTTTACTTTGGGTCATTGAGTTATATATACTATGTTTTTTTTGACAGATTGACTTATATATATATATATATATATATATATATATATATATATATAAAAGTAAAGATAGAGTATTATGTAACATTATCATTTATATTTTCTTGTTGAATTTTTAATTATTCATCCTTATTTCAAAATTACGTTAATTATCTTTTTAATCATAGTTTTTAATCATTTTTAACCAATAATATTAGGAGTGTGTTACACTTCTCAGCCAAGCTTTCTCCCATGGGTTGACCTGTAAATTTATATGAATATGAATTTGAGCTTAAAAAATTATGACCTGTTTAAACGAGTAGAACAGAGCATTGAGCAACACCCAATGATAGCTCGAATGGCAGTTTGCTAATTAGAATGAAGACAATCGGCAAAGTCTACACAGCTCACTTTAGCACAATTAAAATGAGACAACTCACAGAATCACATATAGACAACTTTGTATTTTTTTTCCTATATAACCCTACAGTTAACATGTTAGTTAACAGTGAATTACATATCTAAAAACTTTTAATTACCAAAAAATGCTTATTGTTGGGTTGACCTGCAAATCATTTGGGCCATCCCAAGATAATTATTTTAAAACTAGTTTATATATATATATATATATATATATATATATATATATATATAATCAGAGTTTGATGCTGTTACTCCACTGTCTGAAACAGAAGCAGTTGATCTGGTCAAAACTGTTTTTGCATCTGCAACTGAGATAGATATATACACAGTAAGTTTGTGCTACATTACATACATAATTACCATTTGACTGTAGGAGAAACTTGTAACTTACTGTGGATGTTTTTACAGTGAGTGAAGCTTCAAATTGCCATCCTAAAACGCTACACAGAAATTTATTGTTGGAGATACCAGAGTTGGATTGGGAATGTATGAAATGCTTCTAGAATTTTAAATGACGTGGTGGGTTTTTCCCATGAAGCAAAATTAAGCATGGTAATTCCAGTGAAATGGATTTGAACAAGTACTAGTCTTTTTCACATTATAACTAGACTATAATTTCACTTATATTTGCATTGGATATTTGTCCGATTTTATTTCATAGCTTTAGAGTGCTTCTCTATCCTGTCTAACCTTTTTTTATTGCATTATCTTTTCTCCTGATGCTAAATCTGCTTGCATTTGTTGGACAAGGAAATTTCAATTAAAACTCAACTTCAACCTCATACATCCAAAATCCACCAAATAAATTCTCAAAATTAAGCCAAACCCCTATCTATAAGCCAACAAAATTCGTCCTTGATTTCCTAGCTTTGCATTCTTTGCTGTTGGACGAATTTTCTAGTTAGGATCAATGAGATTGAACAATTTCGAGATCATGACATAGGTACATTTTGATAAGAGAAAGGCCTAAAGTATCCAAATTGATCACAAGGTTAAGTTTTAATACATGAAGAAGCTAAGTCAAACTTACAACAAAAGTGAATCGTGAAGAACACATTTGAAACAAAACACAAATTAATATTCTTGAAACAAGAACGATACATTGTTAGATTGAACTTGGTGAAAGAGTAAATAAGCGGACCAATTAATGAACTTGAAGAAGGATATGGGGCAAGGTCTTCATTTCATTCCTTCCCCGAGAGTTTGAAGTACTGTTCTCAATGATTTCTCTACAATTCCAATAATCAAAGAAAAGTTTGCTTTCAATGATCCTGTGAGATTTGTATCTAATACAAATGTATACAAGGTCACAAAGTATATGAAATAATATTTGCTTAGATGCTGATGTTAATTCTGCCTGAGTTTATTCATCATATGGTGTCTTGAGATGCCCATCCTTTCTTCTCCAACTCTTGTCGCAGTGCCTGTCAACAACCAAGATTTTTCATCACAAAAATATTTAGCAAGGGATTTACATCCTCTGGAGTAAATACTCTCTTTATTGTACATAAAAAATATTCTTTATCTCTACCAATTAAAAAATGTCAATGTATTTCTGATCATAGTTAACCAAATTTACCTTCAGTTAAAATAAGTGACTAATTTAGAATAAAGTTAAAACATTTGAGACTCAAATTTAGTGAATCATCTACTTGAGTATAAAATGTTTGACATGACATGAAGGAAAGAGGAGTTTTACCATGGAACCAAGAATTTCTTTATCTAACTATAGAGAAAACACATGAATTATGAAATCACACCTTTATTCTTTTTCTGTTCACATCAAAATCAAAGTTTCCTAACCGAGATGCAGATCGGTACTCCACAGTAGAACCCTTACCCGGTGGGAACCAGAACTCAACATCATCTACAAACTGTTAGCACATGACAGAAAAAGGAGGGAAGGAAATTAGAGATGGTTCTTGAATCTTGATATCATCTCAAATGTATAAAATTATCATTTTTCTTCGTGATGAGTTTCCTTAGATGTAAGTTACACTTACCCCCAAAATTGAGCTTTGGTACTCCACACGAATATAGTCTTCTTTCCTTTCAACTATCCGTGGTGAAAATTTGTCTGGTGTTGTTGATTCTATCTGCAAAATTGTCCGGAACTGGTTTAACTTTACTTCAATGATTGGAAGGAAAAGTGCAAATAACCAGCTATTATCACAAATCAACTATAAATTAGAGATATGTTGACAACATACCCTTTTAAATACATTCTTTATTAATAGTAAGAGTTTATTAGAAATTACAAAATCATGTAGGTCTTACTCTTTATTCAATGAATTCCACCCATGACTTCGTAATTTTCAATAAATTTTAATGAATAATAGAAAGTGTGTTAGGAATAGTGCATTACAAAGTGTATATTTACTTTCAGTTTATCACCCCTTTTATAAATTTTATAAATTATAATCGATGTTGATTAAAAGAGGGAAGGAAAAGAAAATTGCAATCCAGTGATATAATTCAAAATTTCAGTTCAGTTAGATTTATTACCACGTCTATCAGTTCCTCCATTGCTTCCTCTCTGTTCACAGGTTTTTTCCTACCTTCAGGATTATAGTTCCTGAAAAAGAATGAAAATACTAAAACAAAGTGAGATCATGATTCATCTATACAATAATAAAGTTTGGATTTTGTTGCGACCATGCTCAATACAAGGGCCAAAGGTAGAGAAAATTTTTTTGTCAAAAAGAAATAAAAAGTAAAGATTGCACTACTTTCACCGGCCAATGTGTGTGTGACCAATTGTCCAATTCTTATGTCAAGTCAACAATGTTCAACAGTCAATAGTCCAATATCGGTTGGACTACTTGTTTAAAACGTGATAAATCGTTCCAGGTGCACTATTGTCTATTGCAACGTGATTCTCACAAATATGCCATAGGTTCCTTTTGGACTAAATCCAAAAAATAAATAAATAAACACTGACTGCTTACTTATCTCCTAAATCTGGTTTATCAGACCCTCCTCAAGACGAAATTTAGACACCACAAGTTAGTTAACCGAAAATTAAGGCCCAAAAAAACAACAAAATGGAAATACTTTAACTTTGAGTGTGTTTGAAAAAGCTTAATTAGACTTATCTTATAAGTATTTGTGTAAAGGTATGTTTGGACAAACTTCTCCAAAAGCATTTACAAGAGAAGAAAATAAAATGAAAAAATGAAATAGGTTTCTTTTTAAGCTAAATTATGAAGAAAAAAAAAACTTTAGGAGAGGCTAATACAAGAGAGCTTCTATAATAAAAAAAAACTTTTATAAACTAATTTTAACTTATTGAAAATTTTATTTTGTTTTTATTTCTTATTGTTTTTCTCTTATAAGTGTTTATGTAAGTGTTTGGAATAACTTAACTTAATGATATGTGATTACCATATGTCTATAAGTTGTTTTCAGCAGATCATGTAAAAAAAAAAGTTGTTTTCAGATTATTTCAATAAGATTTCCAGAATAACTTAAGAAAAAAGCTTACAACAACAACTCATACGTATGTATTTTTATTTTTTTATTATAGAAACAACTTATGCATAAGCACTTACATGATGAGATGAGCACTTAACTAAGTAGTTTGTCCAAACACAATTAAAAAAATGCATTTAATACATATAATCCCATAAATCCAAGGTGAAAATTAAAATAAGAAAAAGAAGGAAACTTTTACCATGGAGGAGCATAATGTGTGCGATCACTGATATTCTCAGAGGTTGACACGCAATTCTTCGTTGCCGGGCACAGAGCTAATGCTGGTGGGTTTTTCTGCACTCCAAGATAATCAGGTTTTTTCCCACTGCACCATCAAAACACAAGACACAAACTCAATTTTCTCTTTTTTAACCACCCATGTCCAATACAAAACAAAACCGAAATTAAAAACCAAAAGGGTCTTCAAACCCACCAACAAAATCAAATCTTGAATTCAATTTACATTCAAAATAAAATGAAAAACAAAAATTTTCCAAAAAAAAGCAGAGGAGGGGTACCCGAAGTTCAAGATGGCACCAATGGTCGCTATTTCGCTGCTTCTCAATATGAGTTCTCTTCAATAGACAAAATAATTGAAATATAAAGAGATTTCAGAAGATGGGTATGAATAGATATGAATAATCCATAGAAAGGAATTAGAAAGTGCGAGTGTGAAGAAATAAGAACCTTCGGTTGATTTGGTCGGTGGGTGTGCTATCGTGGTGCTTCTGACAGAATACAATACGGGGAAGAGAGCTTCTTCTACCATTGTTGGGTTTGGTGATGAACTTGAGGTTGCAGAAGGAGCTTGAAGATGCCATTGAAGCCATTGTTGTTGGGAGCTGAAAATGAAGGTTCGAGAAAATTAAGGAACTTATGGACATATATCTTCACAGACCGAAATATTTATAATTTAAGAATGTGAACCAAATATAAGGAATGAGATGTGAATCATGTGATAAAGAAGGTGGGCGGTGGGACTTTTTTTTTTTTTTCTTTTTTATGGATTTGGATATTTGGAAAAAAAATTATATTTCGATGTTTTTAAGATAGTGGACTATTTCCAATTTCAGATAATACAAATATTCAGAAATGCTTATATGCACGAAAAGGTTTTTGTGAAGGATGTTATTATATCCGTTTACTTTTTAGAATAAGTTTCATTTTAGATTTTATTTTCTTGAATTAGAAATTATGGTTGTCTCCAAATCACTTATTTGACTAAAAGTATTTTGTGGTCATTGGTCAAAGAAGATTTTACACACCTTATGAATCAAATACGAATTTCTCCCCATATGAATGCATAAAATTTTATACCATTATATTAATTGTTTGGGTTGTCCTAGATTATTTTACATTAAATAAAAAAATAGATAAAAATAATAATTTTATAAATTAATCTTATTATCAATATTATATTGAAAACTTAAATAATACTCATTTGAAATATTAATAAAAAACCATATTAGATAAAAAGATACATGTACTATTAATAATATAATTTTACGTATTAAATAAAATAACACTTAAATACATGTACTCTAATATTAAGTTCGAGATAGATAAACCCTTCCATTTTTTTATATGTATGGTAAATTCTTCATATGTATATTTATAGTTTGTTTGGATAAGTCTTTTTTAGAAGTACTCTTAAGAGAAAAAAAATAGGAAGAAAAAGATGAAATGAATTTTTTCATAAATTAAAATGATTAATTTGTAGAAACTTTCTCATATAACTTTTTTAAAAGATGAGAGAATATTTGTAAATTAGTTAATGGAGAGCTTTCTTTGACTTAGGAAGAAACTCATTTTATTTTATTTTCTTCTCTTAAAAGTATTCTTAGAAAACATTACCCAAACATGTCCTTAGATTTAACAATTATTTACTTTTTACATATTTTAAAAATGTCATTTAAAAAAAGGGAAAGTATTTTTTAATCCCTATATTTTCATTAAATCTTGTTTTTAGTTTCTAAACTTTTATATCCTCTAATTTAGTCCCTAAACTTTACAAAAAACTTATTTTTAATCATCTTTCACAGAATTTTCACTAACGATGTTAACTTGTGTTCTAATGGTGTTTGCTTGTATTCAACGTCATGGCAAACAGTGTGTTTTTATTTTAAAAATAAATTAAAATAACATGGGAATTTTTTTTTTTTTTTAAAAAGTTATTAAAATATCTCCCCCAAATACATTAAACTCTAACTTTCAAAAGTTACATCTACACGTAGAGGTTGTGGTTCGAAATTCATAACGCATTCTTCACACCCAATATGAATGGAATGTGCATGTGAGAAAAAGTTGTTGTTGAAAGTGAGAACCGACAATTATATATAATGAGAGAATGTTTTGGAGATGCAATAATTAGGGAGATGGAGAACTTTTTTATAATCTTTTAATACAATGGTGAGTTGGGTTGGTAGTGTTATATATTTTTTATAATGGTGATACCTATGGTGTCATTTTGGTTTACATAAAAAGATTCTATCAGAAAGGATTAAAAATAAGATTTTTGTATAGTTTAGGGATTAAATTAGAGGATATAAAAGTTTAGGAACTGAAAACAAGTTTCGATGAAAATATAACAAATATATATACATA
The DNA here is from genome assembly GCF_004193775.1 of Glycine soja. NCBI lineage: Eukaryota > Viridiplantae > Streptophyta > Magnoliopsida > Fabales > Fabaceae > Glycine > Glycine soja. The sequence goes on from NC_041004.1 coordinate 2,536,988, forward strand.
CATATATATATATATATATATATATATATATATATATATATATATATATATTCTAAGAAAAAACTTACATATGGATATACTCCTTAATTAATACACGCTTAGATACTTTTTTTTGGGTTAAATTCACTATCAACAATAAAAATATGACGAAGGAAGAGAACAATAGTGTGTTATAAGTAATAAGCAAGCAATTCAAAGATAAAAACAAGACACTGGAATAATAATGTTAATGGGTTCGCTTACTAATTGAAATTAAGGATAGAATGAAAAACAGCGAGTTGTTGGTGGACGGTGGTGCTTGATTTTATGGAAGCTAACCAAATATCACATTTGCTCATGGAACCTCAACATTGGTATTTTTTTTTATTGATAAAGGATAGTATTTATTAGTAGAAATAATCAAATTTCTGACATTTTTTGATACAGATTAATATATATATATATATATATATATATATATATATATATATATATATATATATATATATATATATCACCGTCCATGAATGAAAAGCGTGCTGTGCTCTTCAGTTGAGGAATTCGTTTTTTTCTTTTGGTCGGTAAATTAAATTTATTAAGTTCAAAATAAAATCTTATGATATACATATATACACTAAAGCAGTTATAGAATTATATAGGCTTCCAACTATAAGTTCTGCAGGTTGCAAGATGTATTATGAAGCGTCGATTCTTTAATTTGCTTCACGTATCCTATTCGATACCAATACTCTTGGATACTCTACTGATACGAATTTGTGAAGTTTCCAAGCCTTTAAAAAAGTTATGCAAATCCAATACAACTACATAAGAGACATAAAGGCACACATAATATAGAAACATAGAAGTATTATTCTTTAATGAACCAAAAATGAAAATTGTCCTATTTATGAATGATTTCAAAAAAGAAATGAGATTGGTACTATTTCTATTTGTAGACAATTAAAAGTGATTTATGAAAATGATTTATAATTTTTTTGTCATTAGTAATGTCCAAGAAGTATGTTCCTAATTTGGATTTGTAGACTTGAAACTATAATTTATTGTGCTTTATGATTTTTTTATACATATTTAGATATATACGTTACACTTATCCTATCCTATATATTTTAGAATAATCGTAACACCGTATTGGATATGTATTGTATTGGATACACATATCGTATCTGTGCATCATAGAAGATATATAAAAAGACCATGCATTGTAAGAATTTGCTCACTATAAAATAAAATGATTCTCTAGTCCAATCTGTGATTTGAACATATGTCCTGAAAGGAAATATTCTGATACTGATAGATCATGCGTGGCTCCAAATCTTTCTGTAGCTTGGCTACTATCTGATGATTGTTATTTTACAGGTTGCAAGTATTTTTCACTCCAGTATACAACCTCTTCATATGCATAAAGTTCTGCTACATTCTTAATTCTTTTGATTTGAAATGCTTGGATTGGCCTTATGCTCAAATATTTTGGATTTTTGACACTTACATTTTTCTACAGAAAGATATGGAGAAAATGTTTGGTTTGGAATCACATTGACAAAGGTTTCACCGGTAACCATACTCTATGCTTCTGTTTCCTTGTATTTTGTAATTGTTACATTATTTATTCCGTTCTCTTACTTTCACTTTTACTTGGACGACGTCTAGCTCTTGAAAAATTACTGAAGGATTATGTTTGTACATATGCCACAGGGGAACATTTCTATATGGTATAATCTGGTTGCCCTAAAGCCTTCTTTCTCTTTTTTATTTACTATAATGGCTTGCTTCAATATGATTTGAATGCCTTTTTTGAATCTGTTCCATGCTGTTGTGGTCAACATCAATTCCTGAAAATATTTCTTGAGGTTAAACTATTTATTAAATGGAGAAAAGAAAAATTGTAAATGGAACTTTCTCTACCTTTTCCTGATAATCTAGCAGAAAATCTTTCCCCCCTCCAATTTAACCCTTTTAAATTTAACTATTATCCTGGGTTTGTTCATCATAGATTTTGAAATTTCTGTGTGCTGCCAAAATGAGTTTTTCAAGCATTATCTTTTTCTTTCTACTTTGAGATTCCTGCTCCGTTGGAAGTGAATCTTAAATTTCTCTGAAGCTTGTTGCGCATTCATAATCTTCAAAGGTTTATATGCCTTATCTTTGTCATTTAATGTTTACTATGCTCGAATAGATTAATGTAGCAATCTAGCTGGAAACAGTGAAATTTTCTGATATTATGAGTTAATTGCTTAAATTCCCAACCTGGAAAGGCATATCTAACAAAGTAAATGTTGTATTATGCAGGCTGATGTATTTTTGGCCCCACAAATTACACTGGCATCTCAGAGATTTGATATTGATGTGATATAGTTCTTATCATTTCTTGATATATTTCGTTTGTTTCAAACTACCAATATTGGTTCACAAGTTTGACTAGTTGCAAGTGGAGACAAAATTCTTCTCTTGTCTCGTCTTGTCTTGTTTGTCTTTTTTCCCCCTCCAAATTAAGCTTACTTGTTTTAGGACCTATGAATTAAATTAAAGGTGTTAAAATGCATCAATATTTTAAACATTAGATGGCCCTAATAATTTTACATATTTTAAAAGAGAGATGGTCTTGAAATCTATGGGTTGATTTTTAAATTTTTGTTTCAAATGGTCAAATTGTTCTGGGTGAAGGATGGATCTGTCTTAAGGATCTTCAGTCTTACTTTGTCATTAATTGTTCTGGGTAGGAAAGAAATGCTATATGTCTAGTTTTCATGGCTTGTCTAGTTTTACTTTGAAGTCATGCCAAAGGTCTCTTTCATGGAATTTCTTTGAAGATATTCAGAGATTGGCATGCTGTCCTACATGCATCATGCTCTTAGTTTATGTTCTTTTCTCTCATGCTGTAGAGTATTTCTTATCCCCGTTCTCAATAAAATTCTTTTTCTATCATAAATCAATGCTTCTGCCTAAGATAAGAAATTATAAACCCTCTATATTATGAACATTTACAATTTGCTTTTGAGTTTTTGCAGTATTTCTTATTCTCATTATCAATAAAATTATTTTTCTACCATCACTAAATGCTGCTGCCTGATAGAAGAAAATATAAACCCTCTATATATGATGAACATTTGCAATTTGTTTTGAGTTTTTGCTGTCCAAATCCCCTACCCTGAGTAGATTGAATGAAACATACAAAACTTTGCCAGAGTTCCAAGCCTCATCACCACAAAGACAACCTGATGCCTTCATTCATAACCCTTGATTGCTTGAGCATCTGCAATTATTATATTTTGGGTGTGGAGTTACCATTTAAATTAAATGGTTGTCACAACACACAGAGCCTTCTATGCAACACTATTAAATAAGCGAGAGAAATAATAAAGCTTGTGATTGAAAAAACAGACACTACACACTACTTGAGTTCTATTTCCTAATTTGAATTTACTTGTATTTCATAACCTTGTTTCCTTGTTGAGAAACTGGCAGCATTTGTAGTTATATTCAGCTAATGTGTAATATTATATTTTCTCCCCCCTTAAAACCAATTGTTTTAGAAGCTGTATAAATAGTTGTAGCACCATGTAATAGTTTTATTAAATAATTTGGAACTTAAAATGTGTTAGTACAATACTATTAATATAGTTGCTCACATTCCTCATTTTAAGTACGATGCTGTTAATATAGTTTGCTCGCATTCCTTTCAAGATTATTATGCTAAGCTCAATTTTTAAGATAAATTTTGTCTAACTTTTCTTATGCAGAACGTATCAGAGAGAAAGCAAAGCTATAATAAAACATATTGCTAATATTTTATAGAGATGTATAATTTAAGATTTAAATCTTTTAAAATGAGAAAATAAAAATATAGTTTTCATTAATTTCAAGTTAATTAAGATCATAAAGAATTATAATTTGAAGGGTGTTTTTTTTTCGGTGACAAACATGGAACTAAGACACCCCAAGAGAAAGGACTTTATTAAAAGCCACGTGGAAAGAAAGTTCCAAATACATCAGCCATAATCAGACTAAAAAGAAAAGATGTAACAAAATCAAAGATTTTAAAAGAAGGAACCCATACTTTGCAAGAGTATCTGCCATTTGATTTGTTTCTCTATATATGTGGTTCCACTCATAAACACCACCATTAACCATGAACTTCTTTATTACTTCAACCATATTAAAAGATGCGTGAGTAGCAGGACAACCATCCTTCACAAGAGCAATAGCAGTCGACAAATCCGACTCGACCAACATGTCCTTGAACCCTCTATTCCAAGCTATAGGGACACCCAACAGAATAGCCCATAATTCAAGTTTTATATATATATATATATATATATATATATATATACTTATTTATAGGTATGTACATTTTATAATTTAATGCAGAAATAAGTGTCTTGATGCCATGCTACAAAGAATTATTTGGTTAAAAAATAGAGAGAGATTCATTATAGTCAAAAGCCCGTCTAGCTCAGTTGGTAGAGCGCAAGGCTCTTAACCTTGTGGTCGTGGGTTCGAGCCCCACGGTGGGCGTTTTTTCCCCTTACATTATAGTTTTTTTTTTTATTAAATCATATGCACCTTTCCTTTGTATACTTTTCTTTTGGCATCTTATGTTATCAAATAAGTGCACGGTTGGTCAAAACCTGACCGTAATATCAAAACTAGCAGAAAGACAGTGTCTGTGTCCACTCTGTTTTTTAGGAACGAAACGATAAATTAGATATATTATAATGAGTTAATTTTAGTTTAGAAATTTATTTTTTTTACTTAATGTGGTTGCATTTTTATTAAATTTTAGGTATGTGCAAATTTTATTATTCTAGTTTATTGACAAATCATTTTTCAGATTTAAGACAGTCAAATTTGACTGAAAATTATTAACTTTCATTACATAGAAATGAATAATATACTATTTCTAAATGTAACCAATATACATAGAGAATGTGAAGAAATGGTGTCCATTTTTTTTAATATATTAAAGGGGAAAAGAGAGGGGAAAGAACGATTTATATAGATGCGAAAGGTTAAATAAAAATCAAGTGTGCAGTTAAAGGATAATAATATAGTCTAAAAATATAAACACCGAAACTTCCAATGGCCTTTATTATTGTTATAAATTAAGCACTAGGAAGCTACAAACAAGAAGCACCAATCAAATATTTCATTATGCTGATTATATAACCTTTTCTATGTTCTGATACAATCTAGGAAATAAGTTAGACAGCATATGGGCTTCGAGTATAGAATTTGTTAATGGTGTAGATCAAGGAATAATGCTTCCAGAAATGCTCTTCAAAAATTGCTAATACTCCTTGCTTCACCAAAATATTCAAATTTTGGCTCATGAGCAATCAAATCCAACTACTATTTGTCTACTCACTACAAAATTGTTAGCCAATAAATTCAGCAAGATAGAAAACTAAGAACAAATTCAATTCGGATCAATTTGACAATTTCAACTCATAATTTTCTTAATTTTTTCCCACAAAGCTATACAGCTTCCTTCAAAGCATACCAAAGAGGATAAAGAATAGCAGAGAATTTCTGAAGCATTTCTCATGCTAATAAATTAGTTCAGCTTTGTGATTGAGCATGCTACGGCAATTAGGGTGGGAGGTAGTTCAGGATGAATACAGTGATGGAGATGCCCATCATTTTCTTGTCAACACTGACTTGGTCAAAACTGGGATGCTTTCTTTTCCTGCAAAAGGCAACATAATATTCAAGACAACAAAAAAATGATATGCTGGTTCGGATAAGATGCAAGCTAGGCACCGTATTAAACCCACAACTCAACCCTTCCACCCAACACATGTTGATCCTTCTCCCTGAATTATATATCAATTTCTTTGTAAAATTTCTCTAACTTTTTTCTCTTCTAACACTGCTGAGCAAACAAAAAACTATATCTAAAAAAATTGACTGAATTTCTGTCAATACAGGAAATACATTAGTAACTTAGATTGCACAAACAATTGAAAAATGTGTTTTACCTTCACTGCTGAGCAACTATCGTAGTGATTTAGATTTTACTTTCTTTTTTTTAGAACTTTTATGCAGAGGTCGTTCTTGTTTCTCCATAAGCAGTTCATTAACCATTTGTAACCATAGCTCTTCAAAGTGCTTGTGAAAACTCTGCTGAAACCAATCCAAAATTTCTGAAAATAATTCCCTAGGATTCTCCTTCCACACCATTCTTAGCATAGCAGAGCTATCAATAAGCCTGCTCTTTAACTTGCTTAAAAGATTTCCCACCCTTTTTTGACCCAATGCTTCTCTCTTCATAATACTTTCAGGGGCGGCTGACATGTATTTTCTAACAGATTTTAAACATGGACACACCTGGCCTTCAAGCAAAGCATACGCAAACACTTGCACCCGATGTTCGTCATTGCTAATGGACAATGAATGCTTCGGAAGCTCCCAACAGAAACGCCCAAAGGTTGGGATTACCCAACATTTTACTTGGTCAGTCTGGGCATCATAATAAGGTCTAGGATCCATCAGGGGAGGAGAGAAGATGCATGAAGACTTTGCATGCTCGACTAGCCAAGCTGGCTCTACACTTGTTACTCCATGCATATATGCTCTCTTGGCACTTGTTATCCCTTCTTTGTTCGGTCTTTTGGTCTCTAACAGTTCATTGTAAACCAAAAACTCGGGGCCTACTATGGAAGCTGATGACCAACGATGAAGGAAAACACTTTCATCAACCATGCTTGATTGGTACTTTAAAGCACGAGAAGTATTCTCTCCATCAGAGGCCCTAGAAGAAGCTGTAATACGTTTAGCAACCCTATCTGCCCAGCCAGCACATATTGCTTGACAGATGAGCCTTTCCTCAACCAGAGAAAGAGGATATTTTTCAGAAGAAGCCTGCCAAACACGTTCTACATCCTCTAAACTTCCACAAGTCCATGAGTACTCTTCTTCAAAACCACCTTTATCGCTCTGATAAAAGACCAGTTTAAGTAGCTGTTGTCTAAGTTTGGACATTTCATCCATGGTTTTGAAATGCAATGCATAGTCATCACAGAATTCTGCTGATTTCTGTGAATGTTCAAAACACTGCAAAGCATAAGCTATGGTTAGGGCATCACTAGTGACAACTCGAAATTTTTCACGTGCAACTTTAGCTGTTTCTTTTAGTTTCTTTTTCCTTGACTTTTCTTTTTTACCAATGCCTTTGTCACCGTCTCCCAAGCTAGATTTCTCAGACATCTCTGAATCTCTGCTGCTATCATCTTCATATTGCATTACAAAAGGGTTTGACAAGCTCAAAGCTGCAGCGGCTGCAACAGCATATGCCAAAAGCATATTTGGATTAAATTTATGCACATGTCTTGTATTTTTAATAACAGTGAGAAGCATTCTAGAATGACGAGGACTCAAGGGATAATGTGCCATGGCTTTTCCTAGAAGTGTAAGTTCATCCTTGTTATCAAGTGCTTCAAGAGCTTTCAAGCAAGTCTCAGCCTCAAGCAGAGAAGAATCTTTAAGAGAAGTAGGAAATGGGAAGTTTGCAACCTGAATGAGAAGCAATAATAATGAGTATAGAAATATCTCAAACTAAAAAAAAAAACAGAGAATAGAAAAAGAAAAGATCCAGTTTGATCAGGAAGGAATTGAATAAATCACATGGCCAGACATTTAAAAAGCTTGATAAATTTTACAATATATAACAAAATTGACAATGCAGGAACAAAATTGAGATTATAATGCCTTAGAACCAAACAGGAACAATCTGTGAATAATATCTTAATGATATATGTTGTTGAAGACCTTTTGCCTTTGGAATAAGAAGCATCCCATTCCCTCATTCAGCCCATGATAAATAGCCAGGCTATCAGAAAGGAGAACTTAATAAACTACCTCCTACTTTGTCATCTAATGATAGCACCCAACATAAACAAGCAAATGGAATGAAAACTCAAAGGATATGGTAACACACTTAACCTACCTTTTTAATATGCATGGATTTCAAGAGAAGGACAACACCATGAACAGGCACTTTCTCAACTTCGGCAGGAGAGTGCTCAGGAAATTCATTACTAAAGGCTGCAGAAGAATAGAGACGGTAACAGTGTCCAGGTCCAGTTCTTCCAGATCTGCCTGCACGCTGTGCGGCAGATGCCTTACTTATCCATTGTACTTCGTATGTCTCCATGCCATTAGAGGGGTCATAATTCTTCACCTTTTCTCTCCCAGTATCAACCACATACTTTATCCCTGGGATTGTTAAAGATGTTTCAGCAACATTTGTGGCAACAACAACAAGCCGCTCTCCGTCCTTGACTTCTTCAAATACACGAAGTTGAGCTGCTGCAGGAAGCATGGCATACAGAGGTAGAACACAGAGTGCACCTGGAGTACTGCAATTTTCTTTAGCTCTTTTCTCCCTGAAAACTTTTGATTGATCTAAATTACCTTCTATATTCACAGATGCCTCCTCTTCATTTGAGGAGCTTAATGTGGCTTGCCCAGACAATTTTTCAAAAGCAGCCTTCAATGAAGCAAGACTTCCTGCCTGTCCTAAGACATCCACAATATTACTTTTGTTCTCTGAAAGCTCAAGATTATCATCATCCTCATCAAATTCCAGTTCACTATCTGTTTCTGAATCATAAGAAAAATCAGATTCATTCCAATTTACATTATCCTCATCTTCATCATAACAACTAAATCTATCGGTTTGCTGGATGGACGAACTTCCATGAACCTCAAATGCTTCATTGATCTCATTAATATTTACTCCCTCAACAGAATTTGTTTCATGGACCACAGTGCTATCAGTTTCCAAAGACCCTTCAACTTTTTTCTTGATAAACTCCCTTGATGCTTTGCGTAACTTCCTGCACAAGTCCTCTACTTCCCTTTGCCCAGTGAGAAAGACAAGTATGCCCCCAGGTGGCAACCTCTTGTGAATTGCCAAGACCTTCTTATATGCTTCTCCAATGTAATCTGTTTTCTCTGTTTTCTTTGAGAAATACGCTGTTACTGGAAATTGCCTTGTAGGAACTTCTATCACAGGTGGAGGAGTATGGAATAACTTTCCAGAAGTGAAGTCTTGTACTCGCAAGGTGGCACTCATAAGCACAAGTTTTAATGGAAAGACCATTTTTTCGGGACTTATATTTTCCCCTGAAAGTATCATCTTCTGCTGTTCATTATAAATCTGTCATAATAGCAAAATAAAAGACCATCCTTATTAGAATGCCAGAGGTATCTATTAAAATATTTCCTTTGTAAAAGAAATCACTTTAACACTTACCATTTGGCGAGTTTTAATTACACGTGAGAGCATCCCAATCAGAATGTCTGTGTTCAAGCTCCTCTCATGAGCCTCATCAAGAATTAAGACAGAATAACGCCTCAACAAAATATCATTCTGCACCAGGTATTTAATTAAACAACAGAAGTACATATGATTTTGTATTCTAGTGTAACTAATATAAGAAGGCACAATTACATCAGAGCATCATCCTAATATAGCACACAGTTATCATCACGACAATAATAAAATAATAGCAACACCGCTTTGCTGATAAGAATGATACTTGCAACTATTGATCACAATAAACATGGTGCAAACAAATGAAAGAGGTAAATTTATAATAAATCAATTTTCAGTTTCCAATCTAAAGTGAGATTTGGAATATACATCATCCCAAAATGCATTCAAATTCACATATAGACAATGTTCTTAAATATTTCACCAATAAATAAATGTTTTCAAGTAATTAGCCTCCAGAAATGATTGATTAAGATGTTACACAATGAATAATAAATTGAAAGATCCTATCATGCATTAAGTTGAGTGATCCTTGTATGTTACTTAAAACTTAATGCATGATAGGACTTTCAATTTATTATTCATTTTTCATCCAGTAGGAAGCTTGATAGTCTCAAAATTAAAAAATGGAGAGGGGGGAAATGGGGTAAAATATAATAACCTGAACTTCTCGTAGCAAAATTCCATCAGTCATAAACTTGATTGAACAACTTTCTCCAATCTTCTTGTCATATCTAACTTGAAAACCAACCTCCTTCCCTAGATGAAGACCAAGCTCATATGCCACACGCTTAGCTGTGGCAAGAACTGCCACCCGGCGTGGTTGAGTAACACCAATAATACCCTTACTTGAACCATAACCAGCTTCATAAAGAAACTGATAAATTTCAAAAATTAAAAGAGAATAATCAGCGGGTAAGCTTATTAAAATGATAGACACTATCACCATAATCAGGTAGCAGACAAACTCACCTGAGGAACTTGAGTTGTTTTACCACACCCAGTTTCTCCACATATGATAACACTAGAACGGTCATTTATAGCTTCCATTATCTCTTGCTCCATCATAACTATAGGCAGATCCTTTCTTTTGTCTTCAACCTCAGTTGGTCTATACACATGCACAACAGTAGGAACATTTGACCGCCTTGGTGCAGAATAACCTGGAAGGTTGCTCAATTCATTGGAGTTATGGTTCTCGTTTGTCCTATACTGTCCCATGTTAACAAACAAGAGCCAAAAAGCATTAAAGTAACTTAAAGAAAGACAAAAGGGATCTCATAAATCATGTTGTCAATTAATAACAAAAAATGACACATTAACTAACCAGTAACTACCATTACAGGTATATAAGCATAGTGTACTGCATATACAAGATAATTTCTTCCAAAATTAACAAAATAGGAAACAAACTTTGAAAGCATCTGTAATTTTTACATACAAAAAAAAGAAGGTGACGAATATAAGGACTAATGCATAAGTGTTATAAATATGGGGGTATTCCTCCAATGGTCCAAATGACACAGTTGAATTATATCTTGTGCCTTGATTGTACATACTAACTTGCAATCTGAGTAGGAACAATACCTTTGACTTGGTGCCTTTTATTTCATCAATAGAACAAGACATGGGAGAACTTCTGATTTCATCAAGATGGTTGTCAATGGAAATGTCAGTAGGATGTTCAGAAACATATTTATAAGTTTCAACTTCATTGCCATGAACTGGTTCTTGAGAGGACTCTAAAGAAACTGATGTTGTATTTAAGACTTCTTCTGGGCTAATGGGTTGAATTTGAATGTCATTTTCTTCAACTTCATCAACTTGCTCTAAATGAATCTCATCCGTCTCAGGTTTCATAGACAACCCATCATATGAAACCTCCAATCCTTCTTTTAATAGATGAACAGCCCTTCTACGCTTTTCCTTCATAGTCTCATCCTGCAAATGTATGATGGCACCGGTAAACAAACAGTCTCAACACTAAACAATTTTTCCATAAAACTATCACTGTTTCAACAACACAAACCCGATTTATATTGCATGAAGACAGCAAAAGAGGATACGCATACTCTGGAAGTGTGTTTTCACTGAAATAAAATAAAATAAAAATAAAAATTCAAACTTTGGTCAAAAACTTAATGCTTTCCACAGAAAACAGCATTAAAGCAGAAACTGTAACTGGATAATAAGTTATTGACATACTTCAATGTCTTAATGGCTTTTTCCAGCAGAAGTTGCTTCTCCTTGTCATCCTACATAAACAAAGGGAACCAAACAAACTGAGACTAAACTGAACTAAAGAAGAGAAGATAATAAAAAGCATTCCCCTTTTGGCCACCCAACAAACCTCTAACTTCTTCATCTTCCTTTTTTGAGGTTTGCTCAATTTTTGTTTCTTATTTGATTTGACTTTTCCATTTTCCTAAGTCAACAGAACTTTGATCAGACAAAATTTGTAAGCATGCAAATTGAATGAACAAATAAGCATGTTCAACTGTCCCTACCTGTTCCTTCCCTTTCCTCTTCCTCATCCTCTTAGCAGGCAAAATTAGAGCATTGCTATCACCATCACCCAAACTACCCAAAAAAAAAAAAGCAAGGGTCATTCAAATGATTAAAGACTCGTAAAAAAGGCGAGTAATTTACCTTTGAGAATTGAACTCAATTTGGTCTCCAGAACTTTCCCAAGTTTCCATTCTGCTATGCTCAGAAACCAGTTCTGCCCTATGCAACAGAGGGTTTCTGTGAATAAGACCCAATTAATGACGAAAAAACTTTCTTTGCTGGTGTTAAAAGTCAAAACAATGGACACTGATCTCATGTTAAAATAACGTTTTATTTAGAAAAATCAATCAGGAGCTTATTGACTAATAGACTAATACATAACAAGCAGGATCAACTGAAGTTGTATACACCCAAAAAGCCCCCAGATTTGTCACAATAAAACCTTCAGTTCCACTAAAATCTTCTATTTCAACAAACAGAACTGCACAATAGACTATTTATTTACTTCTACATCTAAGAAACTAACGAGCATTCAAAAAGTGCTTGGAATTTCGATAGCATCACAATATTGATACCACTACAGAGCATGGAAATTCAATACCATTGCATTCATAAAAGACAGTGATATTTAGATACCATCACAACTTCACAACCATAGATTTTATCGAGTTTCAAACAAAAACCATACGAGAGTTTTGATTAAAGCAACCTCAATGCGATAAGACATGTATAAAAAAATTAAAACATCAGCACATTACACACTGAACATACTAAACTGAGTTCTCGAACTCCAAATTTCACGTGTGCTTTTTTGCTTAAACACTCTTCCAATTTGAATTAAAATTACAGTGCACATGATAAGAACTGCCACGTAGGCATATCATGCTCAAAATAATTATTCCAGTGACATAGTTACTTCACCTATGTCTATGTGCAGAATGTCATACACACACACATAGCTTATTCAATTAACCTAATTAGTGATTACATTAATCACATAATGAATAATAGGTTAATTCAGATACTATTGTTCATATGATAAATAAAGGACGGAAGGAATCATGAAACAAGTGCAGCTAACCTGCGATGGCGTGTCTCGGCGGCGACGGGAGCTTCGTTGGAGTTTGGCGGCGGCGCACGGCGGAGTTGCTGGGAAGAACTTTTTCAGGTTGTTCTCAAACTACACTACTGATTGTAACGAATAGGGTAAGCAGAATATTTTCCTTTTTAATTATTTGAGCAAAATGGTGTCGTTTTCTGGATTTGGATCCTCTCCTGCTAAACTGTCTCCAGCTTCTCTCATGCATCATTCTAGACCATTGGATATATTTAACGGTTGAGATTATAAATTTAAAAAGGTTTAAAGCTTCCTTTTCTTTCTCACTTGTAAGTTGTAACTCGCTACAGTCCACAACTTTTCGTGTTGTCCATGTGAACCCAATTTTTTTATTTATAATATCTTGTGCTCATGATATTATTTATTCAATCTGATAATTAGGAGATTTCATAACATTTTATATATTAATAATATTTTAAAGATTATAAAATAATTGAAACTGAGATTAAATATTAATATGTAAAAATATGTTTTTTTAGGTTTTGTGACTTCGAGATCCAACATGTCTCTCTCTTTTCTCTATAAGTGTATGGGCTCCTTTATTATAATAGGGGTGAGTACTTAAAAAAAGAAAGTTACTAGATCTTAGAGGTCAATTACTACTGCAACCAAACTCTCATGGGCCCGGTGTGATACAAAGGTAAGAAAGTATATATATATATATATATCAACTAAATGATAGCAAATATATATTGTTTTAGATAGATTTCATCATTTTTTAATAGCCAATTTTTCTTTTTAACATACTATTTATTAGATATTTTTTCCGTTATCTCTCTCATCTTTCAAAGTATATATATATATATATATTCACTTTCCCTATATAATATTTTTTTTCTTTATCACATTTTTCATTTTTATATTTTTTTCTTGGTTAGAATTTATTTTAGTTTCAATTATTCTATAATCTTTAAAATTATTAATATTATGATATTATGAAATCTGATAATTATTAAATAAAAAAATAGCATCATAAGCACAAAACATTTAAATAATAAGAATGCATTGCTTTGTAACGGGTCAGAGAGTGAGAGAGAAGGCTAATATTTTGTAATTTTGACCATTAGATATATCCAATGGTCTATAATCTTGCGGGAGACAACTTGGCTAGAGAGAATCCAGATCCGTCGTTAGGGGTGAAAATGAGCCGAGCAGTTTGTCAAGGGCCTTTGGCTCGACCTGCGTAAGGCTCGGTTAGGCTCGACTTGTTTACTATAAAGGCCAAACTCAAGCTTTTTAAAAAGTCATTTTAGATAAAAAGGTCAAATTCAAACTATAAAAAAAAGTCGGTTTGTTTAACTAACAATCATAATAATAATAATAATAATAACTTTATTTTATCAAATCTTATCTTATCCAGATTTTATTTCATCTAGATTTTATTTTATCCAGATTTTATTCCATCTAGATTTTATTTCGTCCAAATTTTATTTCATCTAATCTTATCTTATCTTGGCCAGATTTTATTTTATTTCGTTTATGGGCTTGGACTTAAAATAGATTTGTAAGCTTTGGGATTGAGGACCTAATCCATACATTTTTTAATATTATGCTCTTTTTATTTTCTTTTGATATACTTTGTGCTTTAACGACTTGAATTCAATATGATTTTATTTATCAATTATTTTTGGATTTGTACATTACTTAGACGAAATTTTATAAGTTTTTTTTTAGTTAATATTTCACTAGGTTTTAAAATAATTAATTAATCAAAGACGTCTTTAAGCAAGCTTTTAAATAGGCTCGTGGGTCAAGCCAGACTTTTATGTAAGCCGAGTTGAGCCTTTAGAAAAAGCCTATGATAGGTAATGAACCAAGCTCAAGCCTTACATATTCAACTCAAGCCGAGCTCAAGCCTAGTAAAGCTTGGTTTGGCTTGGCTCATTTCCACCCCTATCCGTCGTATTTTATCGATTTTATCCTATTTCATTTGAGCCACTCGCCCACCATGGGAAACAAAATAATAACCGTTCAAATTTTTTATTTATTTTAGAATGGATGGACATGATTTGAGAAGGCAATATTAATGATAGGAAAGAAGTTAAAAAAACAATAATATTAAAAAAGATTGCTTCAAAAAAGAATATCTAAAACAAACATAAATTATCTATTGTTCATGACACGAATGGTTCGATACTTAAATCTGTTAGTTAAAAAGTTTGGAATTTAATTTCCGAATTAAACATAAAGTTATAATTTGAGGTATCATTTTACTCAAAAAATAAACTAATGAAGTAAAATGAGATTTATTAGGTATCAAATAAAAAACACAAAATAACCTAAAATACCTCTAGTTAAAAAAAAACAAAAAGCCTTTAGGATGAAATTTTCATTTTGTGACCAAAAGTTGTCACAATTGTTATCAACCGCTAGCAACTGTCGCAAACCCTACTTCCCAAATTATTTTCTCCTCCTTTTATTTTCTTAGAATTGGTATTTTTCCTTAAAATGCAAAAACTTTCGATCTCCAAGACCCTGTCATCAAGTCAAAATTCTACAGCATTGAAAGTTTGAAACTAGACATCAGGCCTAATATGACTAACAAATTTTGAGTTTAAGAATTTGCTTAACATTTTTCTAATTTTAAAGACTACTTCAAAAATAATTTATAATTTCAAGAAATAAAATGATACTATTTATAAAATTCAAATAATTTAAGTAAAAATAGAAAACACATGTGTAATAAAAAAAATTCATATATTCCAATAAAAATATCACTTTCTCACTCTTCATCGTGGAAATAAAAGATACAAAAAAATATGAGTTTAATATTTATACGTTGATGGTGTAAAAATAGTTTTACACCCTTATCAACTTACAAATCATTATTTAAATTACTTTAAAATAATTATTTTAAAAGTCAACAAACTTACTATACATGATATGTTATGATTGGATGATCGTGTAAAATTTTTTACAGTATTAGTATTAGTGCATAATATTTTTTTCTCAAATTATATTTTGATAACCTTTTAGTAAACATAGAAGTAAATATTTGATAATTATTATGCATATGTAATTTGAATATTTAAATCACATAGTTATTATCTAATTTTCCTCTCTTTTATTGTTTTTTGTGCTAAAATATTAAGAATTTAGCTTCTTTTGAATTTTTATCTAGTATATGCTAAAGTTAGTTCATTTATACTATTTTTGGGTGTATTTTTTTTGGTAGAATTATACAGGAGACCTCGAAAAGGGTTGAAGAACTAGAGCAACGCGCTCAGTGCGTCAACAACTGCTTAGTGTGAGGAGCCAGCTTGGAGGCTACACTTAGCGTGCATCTGACGGCTTAGCTCGCATCTGGCGGCTAAGCATGGAGTCACTTATGTTAGCTGGACTTTGCAAGTGCACTTAGCGTCCATGTGCAAGCGCACAATCGATGTTAAAAAACATGATTGTGTTGCGTTTTAGAGGGGGAAAAGGGAGAACCCAGAGGGTAATTTTTTTGGGGACCAAAGAAAGAGCTAGGGCACGAGAGAAGAGGGAGAACCCACTCACTTGGGAATCATTTCCTTCATTTTCTTCAACACCTCTTGTTTCCTTTTTGCATTAGTAAACCTTTCATGACAATTAGAGGCTAAACCATCCATTGTTGAGAGATCAACAACCAAACTCTCTTGATGTAATGATTCTAACCATCTATTTAATGCTATTTTGATATTATTGTCTCTTTTTTGTGCTTAATATCATGTTTATGGTTTGACCACCCATGCTCATATAGTGTTATAAGGTTTATGCATTGAAAAAATGTTTATCTCTTAAGAACTTGAAAAGAACATCTAGGTATTCCATATCTAGGGTTAAAATGGTATTATTTAACCTTATTTATGCATCTTTATTCTTAAAGCAATTTTTTTGATGAAACTCTTAAGAGATTAGGAGTGAAATTAGGTACTTTAGGTTCTTTTACATGAGGGATCATGGTTAGGTTAGGTTAACGGGTGAAGGTAATAATCAGAATGATGTTAAATAGTAAAAAATCCTTAATGTTGCATCAAAGTAGTTTCGGTAGGCTGATTCCCAACATGTTCCATAATTCTGCTTCAACCAACAACTCACCCCAAAAGTGTTTGTGTTATATCTCTTTAATTATCTTTATTTATGTTAAAATTTACATTTTGTATCATTATTCTACCAATATTGAATTTAATTCATTAATTGGTTAAAATTAGACATATATAAAATCTGAATACAATTGCCATTGAGTTACCAATATTCTCTCATTCATATTCCCGATAATAGAAGATGATGTGAAACAAACATATTTAATGGTATTATTAGATGAGTAATGAATTTTCCAAAATTTTAAAAAATAAACAAATGAAAATAAAAAAATATTAAAATTAAATTAAATTTCAAAATAATTTTAAAAAATATTAATTAAAATAAATAAATAAATAAACTTAAATGAAGTATTAGTTAAAGAAAATAAACAAACTTTAAAAATAAATAATTAATATGATCATGATCTATGATATTTTGTACAATTATTATATAAAAATGTTACTAACTATGAAATCAAAGAATGTGAATATTAACCAAAAGGATTGGTGTAGCATATAAAGTCGTATATTGTATTTACATGAGCGAAAATAAATAATTTATTTAACGGTAAAACTTATATTTACTCTTTTTGTAAAATTTTCCTAAACTAATGATAACCATATATATGATAAACATGATTAATATCTGATCCAACCATTAGAGAATACTTAATCCACGGGAAAGAACAATAATGTAAACATGCTGCACAACGAGAAAAAAAGTATATGTGAACATTTGAACATAGTTTATTGATGTCACCACTTGAATAAGATTTCTTTTTTCCTTTTAAAACATCATTTATTCGCACAACATTTTTCTAATGCAAGTTTATCAATTTTTTTTCTTTCTTGAACCCTTATTTACTAAATCGTTAAAATCTATGCAATTTTAACAGTTCATTAAATACATGCTATCATACACAAATGAAGTGTTAAAATTCTAATTAATGCAGCTGTCCATGTCATCAAATTTTTCATAAACCTTCAACTTTTACGTACGTTTATTTAAACTTTAAAAAAATAATTAAAAAAACACTTTTTAAAAAATGTTTTTAATATACAGAAAATTACTTAAAATAAACAAAATATTTCTTTTTTTAAAGAAAAAACAATTTAAATAAACACACTACAAAATTAAAAAGTGAGTTATCTTATTAAAATAAATACTTATTTTAACAAATAAGTTTAAATAAATTGATCCCGCGTAGAAAAAAAATCAATGACATAAAGTTAGAACGACCTCTATTGAAATTGGTTACCAACTTCTATTCTTTTTCTTTTTTTTGAAGAGACCAACTTCAATTCTTAATACATGTCTTTGTAAATGATGAATTTTGTATTAAAACCGATCACTAACAATGAATATTATATACTAATAATAATATGATAACAAAAAAATAAAACATATATAATTTATTTTAATTTATAAGAACATTAAAAATATAAGAATAGAGAAACATAATTTATTTTATCTATTAAAGTTAATCAATTTATGCATTTACCAAAAAAAAAATTCAATGGTATGCATGTGTGTTTTGAAAACTGAATTAGATCAAGAACCAATCAAAAAGCATTTAGATCGGTCAAAATTGGTGATTTCCTATTACAAGGTAGTCATGTTTAAAAAAAAATGTTTTAACTTTAAAAAAAGTTAAAACTAAAATATATTTTTTGTTCTCTAAAATAAAAAATATTTGAATTTTTTTCTTGTAAACTTTTTAATACATTTTCGGTCCTCTTAACATTAAAATGTGTCAAATGAATACATATACTTCAACAGCTTATAGCATATGTCCATCATATACACTCAAGAAAAAAAATGTCCTTCGTATATATATGAGAGTGAAATGTATCATAAGGATACATATACTTCAACAGCTTATAGCAGATGTCCATCATACACAAGAAAAGAAATATCCTTCGTATATATATGAGAGTGAAATGTGTCAAATGAATACTTATACTTCAACAGCTTATACCAGATACCCATCGTATACACTCAAGAAAAAATGTCCTCCGTCTATATATATATATATATATGACTATATGAGAGTGGAGTGGTGTTTTAACAAAAAATTTATAAAACAAAAACTGAAAGGGCCCCCCTGTGTTCATCCCTTTTCAAGAGAGTATAAACTTTCTAATGTCTAAACAATTATGGATAATTATAATTGCTACAAAAGGATATTATGCCAACATACTGTAATTAGCAGTCTTTAGAAACAAGTTTATATCCCGAGGCCATTCAGCTGTGAAACATTGTTGTCGAACAATAACTTTAATTTCTGTACATTCACCACATCAGGAAAATTAAAAGATGTATAAACAAATAAATATCATCAGCTACTTCAATTATACACTTTAATTGTAAGGCTAGTACAAATCACTCAGTTGTATAATTGGTTAACTGGTGGTATCTAATATGTGACTTGTGTATAAATACCCATAATCAGTTGGATTGCAACATAGTGAGTGTGTGATTAATAAAATTTCTAATTCATTCCTCTCATTTTTTTCTCCAGAGTGTGTTCTTTCTCTTATCTCCAACACTATGTAAGTGGTTCACTTGATGTAGTAGTAGCATTTTTGTTCTTTTCATAGCATTCTTTCAAATATTGTTTTGATGAAAATGCCTATTAATGAAATATCTGTTTTAATTTCCATCCTCTATATTTCCTTTTTATGATCCATATCTGTTTCACTTTATGTTGTTTTTGCATTGAAAATATTCGGAATAGCTCCTTGTGGGTTAATTAACAAGATGTTTGGCTTTCAGCCCCAAAGGTTAAAACGGAGTCCCAATTAATATCGGATAGAAGCCTCAGACTCAAGAAAGTGATAGTATAACATGTAACTGCAGAGTTACCATAACAGTTCAAAAGGTCACTTAATCATGTTACTTGGATCAGAAAATTTTCTTGGCAATATAAACTGGAATCATTTGAGATGGATTTAATTCAACCTTCAACATCATAAAGCAGCTATATGATGAACTACAAATATAATCAGGACATTGCTGAAATAAAAATCTGCATGATGAGAGCCACAGAGCCCTGTACTAATTGTGAAAAATTGTGCAAAAAAGAATAAGACTTATTACCGTAAGATATTGTGGAGGATCGTCCATGGAAGTAGTACCTAGGATTACTTCCCTTTTTAATTTTGGTGTCAACTTGTGACAAACTCGCAGCTGAAAATGACAAAATAGAAGTAGTATAAGTTAAGATTACAATTGCACCATCCAAGATATAGTTACTAATTATTTTTGACTTAATTGTATTTTTAGTCTTCAAGTATTACAATTGTGTTATTTTAGTCTCTAAGTTCTAATTGTACAAATTGAATCCTTTAGATATCGCAATTGTAGAAGTTTGGTCCCTTTGTCAGTCTTCCATTAAATATTTTAATAGATTTTGTTAATGTGGCATTGAATGCCAATTACCACGTCATCAACATGTCATCATCCTGTGTTATGTCAATAAAATCTGTTAATATTTAATGTAAGATTAATGCAGGGTCCAAAATTACATGATTGCCTAACTTTGGTCTAATTCATGCAATTGGAATTAGAAGGATCAAAATCACATAATTACAATACCTAGAAGACTAAAAGTGTAATTAAGTCAAAGTTTTTTTTTTTTATCATACTCTACCTCTGATCGAGTAGCCCCACCAATGATAAACACAAAGATTCGCTTTCCCATCCTTTTGAAATCAGTAGTCACATTCTTCAATGTGGAGTCACTATTGAAGTTAGGAAGAAGTATAAAATCAGGGTTGAAACTTGAAACTGAAACTGTAATCATTTTAAAGCACAACTTGTTTCTGGTAAAGAAACAAATTGCAGTTGAGGTAATAGTTCATGTCACCTTGAATATCCATCATCCGAAGTACGAGCTCGTCCCCAGTTTGCAGTCCTCCTAGATCTCATTGAATGAGGAGCAGTAGTTGGAGGTGTCTGGGTCTGTTTGCTGATTCTAACTGAACCTCGTGCATTACTAGGATTTGGCTCATTTATACAGGAATATTCATTCTTTGCCAATTCTCCCTTACTTAGATTTTCAATGAGCTCCTAATAAACACAATTCCATTTATGAATTGCATTTGATCATATATAGTAAAACAAAGAATGTCTGAAACAAGTCCTGCTATGTTTAAGCAAACAAAAAGATTTCGCATGCAATCTCCTTCATAAGTTTTACTCAGATTCTTTCTCACACAATCACGACATGAAAATAAAGCCGCTACCTACAGGTAGATCTTTAGTGAAGGAAATGGCCCTTGATCCTTGTTTAATTAGCAAGCATTACTTTCACATTTCTTTGGTTAAAGGAAAAGAAAAGGCTATAGAAAATTACTTAATTGTATTCACGAAAGCAAGGCTTTCATGATCTTTAGTCATACCTCTAACATGGGATAAAATCGAAATAATTGCCATGTTTCTTCCTCTTCAGTACGATCTTTGCGCGCTGCTTGCTTTGTCTATGCAAGAAAAACAACCCTTTTACAGATAGTTTGGTGTGAAAGAGAAGTTATCAACAAGGGCTTGCAAGAGAAATATCACCCTCAGCCTAAAATATTTAAAATCCTTAACGAAAGGAAATCCACAATTCAATATTTTAGTTTTGATTGGTTCTATACAAAGGAGTAGGTACTTCATAGGTACTATAAGAACTGAATATATATATATATATATATATATATATATATATATATATATATATATATATATATATATGTTTACCTTCTGGTTACTGAACTTGAGTGAGAAACCACCAGCAGCAGATGATTTCTTGTTTGATGATCCCGCCAGCTGTTGCATATTACTGATAACTTTCATGTCATCAGGTGATAGTTTTGCCAACTGATTAGATAAGCAGAACAATTAATAAAAACCACTTTCCTTAGGCACAGCTTTCACGCATCTCTAGTACAGAACTTTATAATGGTTGCTTAAGGTAAATTATTTTCTCCTGAATTATAAATTAATATTGCAATAGTTGATAGATGCTGAATTCCTTGGAAAACAGATTGGCCCTCAGAAATCAAACATACTAAGAAATGTGACAGGAAGCCTGTTTTGTCCTGTCTTTAGACACCTCATCCAGATTTATACAGGAGCAAGTTATAAATAAAGTGACACAAAGTCATATGGACAAAAGATCATTTACTTCTAAAAAATGAGACATGAACATAAAGCAAGTGTGAGTTAGGTACAGTCTCCCAAGTTCAATTCATTCAAATTTACCCTAACCTTCTGAAGAATATGAATATGACGAGAATATTGACCATCTTGTATTACAAATTTTGAAGTTATGGAAAGTGGAAATACCAGGCATATTTTTGAATTATATTCATGCGCAATAAAAAAAAATAATTTGGAGAATACATGAAACATGCACAATTTGTTAAGAGTTGGTAATGACCTGCATTAGTTTTGAAGCTTTATCACCCTCAAACTTTTCAGGATAGACAGATGCATAAATCATCAACAAACGCAACTTATATTCAGGAGTTGTATTCTGCATGTGCACACAAATTTTAACAAAGAAAGTGTTTATTGTGTGCTCAGAATAAAATAATACTAACTATTCAGATATGTGTCTTCAGTTCAAGACCTGCTTTGTTCTTAAAAAATTAATAACTTCCTTGGCTCCAGCATCCCCAAAAACAAGATCTTGTTCCAACTGTCCAAGCTCTCGAAGGTCTGTTTCTCTGATAATTTTGTTGATCTTTCCAGCTATCTGCTTTGAATTCATCCAGCAGAATGGTCTGTTAGATATTAATTAGAAAAATAATAATAACAAGTCTTATGAGCCTTAAATTGTGGAAGATGAAAGTTGTAAGGTTGTAAGTTACAAAGTCTTGAATAAGCAATTATGTGAGCATTTAGTATTCTTGAATAAGCAAATTATGTGAGTGGTCACTCTATTTTAATATAAATAGGGGATCATACTCTTGTATTTTGTGTGCCAAATGAAATAAAGTCTTCTTCTTCTTCCAACAAAGTGGCATCAGAGCTTGAGTTCTAGAGTGTTGAGAGAGAAACACTTTGTGAGTTGAGAGATGGCAAGCAATGACTTGAGTATGTTTCAATTCCCTCGTCTTACCAAAGAGAATTATGATAATTGGTGTCGTCGCATGAAAGCCTTGTTAGGTTCTCAAGATGCATGGGAGATTGTAGAGAAAGGTTATACCCAACCTCAAAATGAGGCTATTTTGTCACCAAATGAGAAGGAGACTTTGTTGAAGTCGAAGAAGAAGGATCAACAAGCACTTACTTTCATTCATCAAGGTTTGGATGAAGCTATGTTCGAGTTGGTGTCAAATGCAACCACATCCAAAGAAGCATGGGAGATTTTGAAAACCTCCCTTGAAGGTGTTGATAAGATAAAAAAGGTGCGCCTACAAACTCTACGTAGAGAGTTTGAATCATTGCATATGAAGGAATCCGAATCTATCTCAGATTTTGGCAACAAGGTGTTGGCTATTGTGAACCAAATGAAGTGTTATGGAGAAAATATGGAAGATGTTCGTGTGGTGGAAAAGATCCTTCGCTCCTTAATCGCTAAATTTGATTATGTGGTTTGTGCTATTGAAGAGTCTAAGGATTTAGACTCAATGACCGTAGACCAATTGATGGGTTCTCTTCAAGCCTATGAAGAAAGGTTCAATAGAAGACATGATGAGCCATTGGAGCAAGTCCTCAAAGCCAAAGCTTCTTTGAAAGAAAATGGAGGAGAAAGTAGTCAAAAAGCACGTGGACGTGGAAGAGGACGTGGTCGTGGACGTGGTCATGGCCAAGGAAGAGGAGGAAGAGGAGATTGTGATAATTTTGACAATAATGAATGGAGGAGCCATCAATCCACTAGAAGTCGTGGAAGAGGAAGAGGAAGAGGTAGAAACAATTATGAAAAAGCATATGAAAGGAGGTATGATAAATCTAATGTTGAATGTTTTAATTGTCATAAATATGGCCATTACTCTTGGGAGTGTAAAACAAATGTTGAAGAGAAGGTCAATCTTGTTGATGATAAAGAAGATAAAGAAGTTGAAGAGTCAACACTACTACTATCACTTAATAATGGTGAGAAGGAAGACAAATGCTTATGGTATCTTGACAATGGAGCAAGCAATCACATGTGTGGATGCAAAGAGAAATTTGTGGAACTTGATGAGAAGGTGAAAGGAAATGTTTCTTTTGGAGATTCTTCCAAGGTGCAAATCCAAGGAAAAGGTACCATTTTAATTTCTTTAAAAGATGGTGCTCACAAATTAATCACGGATGTTTACTATGTTCCTAAACTAAAAAACAATATTTTGAGTTTGGGACAACTTGTTGAAAAGGGGTATGAAATTCATATGAAAGATTGTTGTTTATGGCTTCGAGATCAAAATTCTAATTTGATTGCCAAGGTGTTTATGTCAAGAAATAGAATGTTCACTTTGAACATTAAAACCAATGAAGCAAAATGTTTGAAGGCTAGCATAAAAGATGAATCATGGTGTTGGCATATGAGATTTGGGCACTTGAATTTTGGAGCACTAAAATCCTTAGGAGAGGAGAAGATGGTGAAAGGGATGCCTCAAATCAACCATCCTAATCAATTGTGTGAAGCATGTCTCCTTGGAAAGCATGCAAGAAGGAGTTTTCCAAAAGAAGCTAATTCAAGAGCAAAGGAGCCTCTCCAACTTGTTTACACCGATGTGTGTGGCCCAATCAATCCTCCTTCATGTGGTAACAATAAATATTTCTTGCTTTTTATTGATGATTATAGTAGAAAGACTTGGGTTTATTTTCTAAAGCAAAAATCTGAGGCATTTGTAGCTTTTAAAAATTTTAAAGCTCTTGTGGAAAAGGAGAGTGGCTATGTAATCAAAGCTCTAAGATCCGATAGAGGTGGCGAATTCACATCAAAAGAATTTAATGAATTTTGTGAAAAATATAGGATTCGTCGCCCTCTAACGGTTCCTAGATCTCCACAACAAAATAGGGTAGCGGAGAGAAAAAAATAGAACTATTCTTAATATGACTAGATGTATGTTGAAGGCTAAAAATATGCCAAAGGAATTTTGGGCCGAAGCTGTTGCATGTGCCGTTTATTTGTCCAATCGCTCCCCAACAAAGAATGTCAAAGATCAAACACCACAAGAAGCATGGAGTGGAGTGAAGTCAAAAGTTGATCACTTGAGAGTATTTGGGAGCATTGCATATGCTCATGTACCCGACCAAGGAAGATTCAAGCTTGATGATCGGAGTGAGAAACATGTGTTCATTGGCTATGATGCAAGCTCAAAAGGCTACAAATTATACAATCCAAACAATGGAAAGACAATTGTGAGCCGAGATGTCGAGTTCTATGAAGAAGGCACATGGAATTGGGAGGAGAAAGAAGACACTTATGATTTTTTCCCGTACTTTGAAGAAATAGATGAAGAAGCCTTGACTCCAAATGATTCAACTCCAGAACTTTCACCAACTCCTTCAACCAATGAAGCCTCATCATCTTCCGAAGGGAGTTCAAGTGAAAGGCCAAGAAGAATGAGAAATATTCAAGAATTATATGATGAAACTGAAGTTATAAATGATTTGTTTTGTCTTTTTGTTGACAGTGAACCCTTAAACTTTGATGAAGCAATGAAAGACAAAAGGTGGAGACAAGCCATGGAAGAAGAAATCAAAGCCATTGAGAAGAACAACACTTGGGAGTTATCAAGCCTTCCCAAAGGTCATGAAGCAATTGGAGTCAAATGGGTGTTCAAAATCAAGAAGAATGCAAAAGGAGAGGTTGAGAGACACAAAGCAAGACTTGTAGCTAAAGGTTATAAGCAACAATATGGAGTTGATTATGGTGAAGTGTTTGCACCGGTTGCCCGCATGGAAACCATTCATCTTCTTATTTCCTTGGCAGCTCAAATGAAGTGGAGAATTTTTCAGCTTGATGTAAAATCGGCATTTCTAAATGGCTATCTTGAAGAAGATGTCTATGTTGAACAACCAATGAGTTTTGTCATCGAAGGTCAAGAAGGAAAAGTCTTGAAATTGAACAAGGCGTTGTATGGTCTAAAGCAAGCATCGAGGGCATGGAATACTTGCATTGACAAGTACTTCCAAGACAATGGGTTTGTTCGTTGTCAAAATGAGTATGCTCTTTATGTTAAAACTTTTAATAATGGTGATGTCTTATTTATTTGTCTTTATGTGGATGACCTTATCTTTACTGGCAATAACCCAAATTTGTTTGAAGACTTCAAGAAGTCCATGTCTCGTGAATTTGATATGACAGATATGGGACTCATGTTGGGAATGGAAGTGAAGCAAACGGAGAATGATATCTTTGTCTCACAAGAAAGGTACACAAAAGAAGTGTTGAAGAAATTTAATATGCTTGATTGCAATCCCGTGAACACACCTATGGAAGGTGGATTGAAGTTATCAAAGTTTGATGAAGGAGAGAAGGTAGACTCCACGATCTTCAAGAGTCTTGTGGGGAGTTTAAGGTATCTAACCAATACAAGGCCCGATATTCTATATGCGGTGGGAGTTGTGTGTCACTTTACGGAGGCTCCTACCTCTCCTCATCTAAAAGCCGCAAAAAGAATTCTTCGTTACTTGAAAGGTACAATTGATTTTGGATTGTTTTATTCTCCCTCCAATAACTATAAGCTTGTGGGATTTTGTGATAGTGATTTTGCCGGAGATGTTGATGATAGAAAAAGTACTACCGGATTTGTATTTTTTATGGGTGATTGTGTATTTACATGGAGTTCTAAGAAGCAAGGCATTGTGGCACTTTCTACTTGTGAAGCCGAGTATGTAGCTGCAACTTCTTGCGCATGTCATGCCATTTGGCTAAGAAGATTGTTGGAGGAACTTCAGTTGTTGCAAAAGGAAAGCACAAAGATCTATGTTGATAATAGATCTGCACAAGAGCTTGCCAAGAATCCGATGTTCCATGAACGAAGTAAGCATATAGATATAAGGTATCATTTCATTAGAGAGTGCATTACAAAGAAAGAAGTAGAATTGACTCATGTGAAAACTGAAGATCAAGTTGCGGATATTTTCACCAAGCCTCTCAAATTTGAAGATTTTCGAAGATTGCGAGCAAGACTTAGTGTGTAGAAGAATTTTCCAATTAAGGGAGGATGTTAGATATTAATTAGAAAAATAATAATAACAAGTTTTATGAGCCTTAAATTGTGGAAGATGAAAGTTGTAAAGTTGTAAGTTACAAAGTCTTGAATAAACAATTATGTGAGCATTTAGTATTCTTGAATAAACAAATTATGTGAGTGATCACTCTATTTTAATATAAATAAGGGATCATACTCTTGTATTTTGTTTGCCAAATGAAATAAAATCTTCTTCTTCTTTCAACATGGTCAGCATAGAAATATATTTCTTTTGTTATGACAATGTGACCCTTATCAAGTTGAAAGAGTTGTATGTCATTTGTGTCTAAAGCCATCATAAGTTCTCATTTCTCAAAAAGTATGTCATTTAATAGTGTTCTCTTACATTATTCCATTGCCATTATTCTTAAGATGCAACCACATACTTTTCCTAGACAAACCATAAACAAAAGTAATAAAAGTTAGATGGAATAAATCACCTCTACATGGAGTGAGATCTTTTCCACTTGTTCAGTGTATTGGGGCAAAGCTTGAACCATTTTTTGCAAATCTCGTGTAGATAGTTCACTACCATCTCTGCAGAGAATTAAATTTATAGGTTAAAAATAAGTGGCACTAGAACCATGTTCAACAGGGTTTAGTCAAAATCAAAATAGGTGCAAATGGTGGGAGGCTATACAAATCATCCTGTTGGACATGTAATTAATCTTAGTTTAGTCCAAGTTCACTGTCAATCCTAGTTAGGTTCAAGTGGGATTAATATCCTCTCGTATTTGGGATTTTCATTTTCTATTTAATTTTTAACAGAGTTAATTGTATACTCCCATTTTCTACTTACTTTTTGAGCGAGCTTCTAAAAAGAAAAGTAATTACTTCTCAGAAAAGAAAAACTTGCCAAACGTGTCACATACATGAAATGAATAACGACAAATACAATATAGTGAAATAGGACCATAATTAATTTGGAGGCATTTCAAGAAATGGCCATTAGTTTTCACAAAGGAAGAATAAAGGTGCCAATGCAAACCTTCCGCTTTGTTGAATTTGTGCTGCTTTGTTCTTTGATACGAAATTGGTAAACTTTTCATGCAGTCTTTCACTAGCCTGGTATTTAAGTCGGTAAAAGACCATTGAGATTTCATAAATATATGAATTGTGAGTTGATAGTATGATTTTTTTTTTTTGGATAAACTTGTCCATAAGTATTATAAGAGAAAAAAAATAAGAAGAAAAAATAAAATAAACTCTTAAATAAGCTAAAATTAATTTATGGATAAGTTAAAAACAAGTTTTAGAGAAGTTAATGTGAAAGAATTTCTATAAGCTAGTTAGCTTATGCATATACTAATTTTAGCTTACGAAAAAAATTATTTAATTTATTTATTTATTTTCTTCTTCTATAAAATAGTTATGGAACAATTTATCTAAGCATACCCTAATAAATAAGACGTACATCTGCTATATGAGTGTGGCGTAGTTCAAGCCAGACAGAATCATGGTCTTGTAGAATAACCTCCTTTATCTCAGGTTGACCCCCGACTTTGCTGGGAACCTAACATGATTGCTATGTTAAAATCAGAAACAGCAATATGCAAAAACTTGTATGCATGCAGCTTCGGGTACGTGAGTGAGATCTAAATTAAATTCTAAAAGATACATTTTTTTAATTTTATTTTAATTGAAAGAGTTGTATCTCAAGTTTTTTTTTACCAAATACGTGATCTTTTTACTTTAAAAAAACTATTAGTAAATAACTTTTTGTTAGAAGTTTTAGTAGCCTTATTCTTGGCCGACTTGTATACATGATGAAGGGAAGGGCAAACAAGCAAAAGTCATACCTCATGCATATATTTATCTCC
Organism: Glycine soja; assembly: GCF_004193775.1. NCBI lineage: Eukaryota > Viridiplantae > Streptophyta > Magnoliopsida > Fabales > Fabaceae > Glycine > Glycine soja. Next base: position 2,565,929 of record NC_041004.1, read on the forward strand.
ATCCATAGTCAACAAATCATGGCACATAGCATCATAGGTCCATTCATGAATGACAGGTGCAATCTGAGGTGCAGATTCAACACAGTCATCAAAAGGTGAGAGCTATAAAAGGAGACATTCATATAGTGAAGAGACAATTTTAACAACCTGGTCTACGGATCTGTCAACAATGAGCATATCACAAGTTTCATTTTGTGGAAAACCGGGAATGGTAGATTTATATTTAGAAACCATGTCCCAAACAGCATTAGCAAGCTTGGTAGGAACTAATTCACGAACTGCTGTTGCTGTAGACTCGTCGCTATCCTTTGCAGCACGATACCACACACATGGTAACTCCTAAAAAGATAGAAACATTTGGATATACTCTTTCAGTAGTAGTTATTGCATATACCTTAAATAGAGAAGATAAGAAATTAAATGAAAATCAAGTATAACTTCGACTTGAGGTTCTTTATACGAATGACGTTGCCTTAGTGTTTTGCGCACAACTCACTCAAATTAAGTTTTAATAAGGCAGATGAGGTGTCCTTAAAATACCAATTTCATGGGAGAGAAGTTGGGCTAGAGTTAAGAGTTTTGCACATCTTGAAGCTATCATTATATACCAAGACCTTAGAGAATGTCTTGGTGGTCAGACATTAAAAAGGAAATGGTAGAGTTTGTGTCTAGATGCCTAACTTGTCGACAAATTAATATAGAGCACCAAAAGAGACTCTTTATGGCTGTAAGTGTAGGACTCTTTATGGGACCCTAAGAGTTTAATTTCCTACATGTACCCTAAGAGACTCTTTATGGCTGAAAGAGTAAGACTCCCTTATGTTGATTTGAGGTTGGGGAAAGGAACCTTTTGGGACTAGTCTAGGAAACCATTGAAAAGATCAAAATGATTAGGAATAAGTTGCAAGTTGCTCAAAATAGACAAAAGGGTTATTCACATAAGAGACGATAGACAACCTCTAGAGTTTGAGAAAAATAAGCATGCATTTTTAAGGGCCATCAAGACAAAGAAGCTAAATCTTTGTTTCATCTATCATTCCAAATCCTAAAGAGAGTCAGGCTAGTGGCCTATCATATTGCCTTTACCTCCCTCGTTGTCTAACCTTCACAATGTGTTCCATGTATATCAATTCAGAAAGTATGTCTGGAATTCTTCACATGTCATAAGAATTACCACATGAACTTTAATTTCTTAGGTTGATGCTTTAGACAATTGAATTTCTATTATATATCCATTGCATTTAGATTTATCATGATGAAAATCCCTTCCTAACTCTTCTAAAGTGAATGAGCAACTTAATTTAGTCATTAGAAGAATGACCTATATTGTACCTTACATTACAAGTAAGTAGCAATCTAGTTTTATTTGAACTTAAGTTTGACAACCACGCAAAGAACCATAGCATGCCTGAACTAAAATAATGGGGAAAAGTAACAGAAGTTATCACAAATAGGGAACTGATTGGATCCCTGGGAATCATAATGTACTAATTATTTGATTATAAGTGATTTTTTCTCAAAAAGTTAGTTAGACTTACACCAAAATATTCACACACAAAAAATTAATGAAAATTAGAAAGGGTATATTATATGAAAAGATGTAAATAGAAAAGAAGGGAGAAAACAAGAAAAAGTGATAACTTAATTACATGCAACACTCTCGTTACAGTGAGTCAAGAGTAGACCATTAAAATCTTCCATCTAATTACAAATATAGAGTATGAGGTGTGTAGCTTTTTTTTGGTGAATATATAAGGTGTGTCGGTAATATATACCTTCAATGAAGCAAAAACTGTAGCTATTCGAATAGCCATATTATTCAAGCAGGTGTTAAATCTGCGAGTATTCTCAATATTGCCGTAAAGTTCTTCCATTGCTGTTTCTTGATCAGTGATAAAACCCTGCACCATATACATCTCATAAGAAAAATCCATTTTCCTCTTTGTTTTGAACATCATTTAAAAAGGTCAAGGCGATTCTTCTCTTGAAAATAAATACAATAACGTAAGTGTTGCATACTTGAAGAACAATAATAACATATAATATTACCATATTGGCCAAATTTCCATGGATTTGTATTTCTTATGCAGGTATTTATATACTGCTTAACTTTGAATGCATTGCAATCCTAAATTGCATGAGAGCACTGCAAAATTTAGATTTGGCAAGTGTTTTTTCTTCTAAAAATCATACATTGGGATCATATGACAAAATCATGCATATAGGCATTCCTTTTAGAAATTGATCGGCAAATTCACCCAGGTAGTTTATTCTTACACCAATTATATAAGAAGGATTTATGATACACCAAAATTGTGAGTAAGTAGGTCAATGGACTAAACTATTTCATTCTAGGTATTCATGAAAGTAAATATTCCAAAGAAATTGCCAAGTTCAATAACTACCTGGCTATCTATTGGAAAATATTCCAAATTCATCTGCAAACAGAACCAAAAGTAATTTCAATTAAAAAAAAACAGTTTGATGTTTGACCACTTGCTGATAACATCTACATAGAAAGGGACAACCAAAATCTTGACCTCTCTCAGTGCACCTATGCGGGGTAAGACACTTGTATCACACTTGATGTGGTTTACAAGTTCCTTTGGGATTGGTGAACTGAAAAATACATAGGCTCTGGAACATTGCATAGGAAGAAAGGAAACACAATGCCCGCCCCGTATAAAAAAGAAAAAAAAGGGAAAAATGTTAAGTTGTGTCCTGAGTTAAGTTTAAAATAATTGAAACTATTAAATTTGGGAAATATTAGAATGCTTCCCATACTTCTTATACAGGGGCTCCCTTCCAGACATATCAGACAGGAACATGACCACACTGCATGCTAGCAAAAGATATGTTTAATATGGATAAACTATGCAAGTGAAGACAAAAGAAACAACAGAGAAAAAAAGACAGTTTAAAATGATGCATGCAAGGGAGGACAGCTGACTGTGTTAAAATGGTAATAAAATTAGAAACAAAAGGGATTAGAGAAATAATTGAACCCTGACTTAGAATGTAATACAAATAAAATATAAATACTTGTGACCTTACACTGCTAATAGATTTAAGCTGGGAAAGGGATATTGATGAATAATATAGATAACAAAAGATGTATTTTCCTTAATTTAAAGTGTAACCGTTGTATATTTAATTGGGACAATTTTATATATCAAGTTGCCTTTGCTTTTCAAATTTCAATTATTTAAACTAATGCTCATAGCTATCCATTTTGAAAGAAACCAATTTTTTACTGTCTATTCTTATTCTTATTATTATTTGGAGTAGGCATCAAAGCTTAGAGGTTGTTTAGATTTAAGTCTCACTCTAGTATGTTTTCCTTACTTTTACCATAATGCAGTACATAAATGGATAACTGTATTATTCAAGGCAGGGAACATGGAGAGACATGCTGCAGTACCTGGATTTTTTATTTTAAATGAAACTATCTTTTCTGTCTGACATCTTGCATTATGCAAGTCCCATACACTCATGGTAATGGTTGTCCCTCTATTAATCTATTTTGTACCTCTATGAATACATTGTACACTCCAAATATTTTTATGTGTGCGTGCATGATTACTTTATGATTGATAAAACATTTAGAGCCTACACCAAAACTTTAGGAAATTTTCTATGATCTGTGTGTAGACACAAGAAAGTTTTGAATAATATAGAATCCTTGCAACCTGAAAATCTTTCTGTGGTAATGGTTCACAAAACTTAGACAAGGCTCCTACAAGCTAGAAAAGAAATAAATTAAGCTATTAGGTCTCCTAGTTGTTTCTTTTAAATTTTCTCTAACATACTCTCTCTTTGCCCACCCATTATTACACAAACCTCTGGCATTGAATTAAAGGAAAACCTATCAGCTACCCTCAATTGATAATATCACTCAGAAATTTATTTTTATTTTTTATACAGCTTGTAGCCTCTTCTTCTGTGATAAATAAACAGATTGTATCAAATAGTAGATTACAGAAATATATATATATATATATATATATATATATATATATATATATATATATATATATATATATATATATGTATATGTATGTATGTATATGTATGTATATGTATCTCATATTGAAATTGAAATTGGCAAGCATTGAAGTTGCAAAGTGAATGCTAGCAAAATTTTGTGCCTATGTTTTAAATAACAAGAAGGAAGTTAATAAAAATAAAAATGCTAAAATCTATGAAAATCCAATTAATATTGGGTGTCATGAAAGAGTTGTCCTTGAATAATAAAACAATTATTTAATTTTTATATGATTTTTTATATCTGTTGCTGACATAAAAAAAATGAAAATTTCTAATTAAGAGATGAAGTTACTTCTCTTTAGAAGGCTGCATGAAATAAACAGCATCCAAAGATGGTAATGGTTGCCTTCTCCGGAAAAGGTCTTCCACCACTGCAATTAGATGTTCAACAAATTATACTATATCAATATTTTAACAGAGTGACCACAGAACAGATGCTGTGGTAAAATGGCTCAGTAAATATAAACGTAAAATATAAGATATATACAATGAACAGAAGAAATCATCTAATTTAATGTACAGCATTCAGATCGAAACCAACTTGACAAATGTACACTGCCCAGACTACATACTAGAGAAAGACAGAGACCAATTGATATCAGGTGCAACATGATAATATGGCTTATTGAATGAGAAATATTGTGGCAAACTATTTAATTTTTTGGACAAGTTTTTTATATTTCTTCTATCAAGTTTTTTAATCAAATGATGACACCCGGATGTTGTTTTTGATAGTATAAAACAACCTCTATCAAATATGTGTGTCAGAGTTTAAAAAAGAAAAAGAAATCCATTTGTCATCATTAGGATATAAAAAACTTGATGTAAGTTTTGTCCTTAACTCCTTGTTTTTATCCAATCACTTAAAATAGCATAAAATAGCATACATGCTGAGAAACACTGCTAATCATATCGTCTGTTTTTTTTTTTTTTTTTATAATCTTGGAAGAAAAGAGTAGCATTTGACACCAATAATCACTTCTTCAGTGTTAGTCCATTGTATGATAACAATAAGTTCTTCTCAGCAACATCCACTCCTTTACATTTTGGGCCCTCAGTGATAGATAGTAAATAGGTTCTTTAAGAAGAAATGAAGAAAATTAAAAGTGATAAACTATAACAGCGATATCATTTGGTAGGGTTCTCACAGGAAATTTCTTGGTCTGTAATATCTGCCATTTTACATGAATGTGACATAACTTTCACCGTGACTTTATCCATTATTAGCACCTGTTAGAGTAAGAAAAAGCCGGCTAACATCAGATATCAACTTGAACTAACTAAAGTAAGATGTGAAGATATAAACATGGAAACAATATCCATATTAAAGTATGAAGACACACCTTCCAAGCTTTCGAATCAGGTGACTTTGCCGATCTAAGCATTTCAATTAATAACCCTATCAGCGTCCAACCGTGAAACTGATTAGAAACAAGTCGCGAAATGAAGCAATTACATGCACAATGCTTAATCAAATTTAGTTTTCTATTTGATATAAATATAAAAGAAAATATCAGAGTTACGAAATTCATATTTCTTTTCACACAATTTTCTATAAGAGAAAACTATTAATTCATTTCCTAGATGATTGTACTCATCAAAGTTAAAAGAGAAAACTAAAACATGATACAAAATTAATTTTAAATGAAATTGATTTATAAAATTAATTTTAAATAAAATTGATTTTGAAGTAATTATAATTTGTGTTTGGATAGTTTAGTATAAATTTTTTTACTGACACAATTGCATGCAACCAAAAATGTGAATATTTATGTATTCAAAGTCACGTTAATTGGCTTTTCACGGTGATTCTAGATCATTTAACGTGAAATCAAACACGCATTATATCCATTTAGTTTCAAAAGACAGACCCTAAAATCTAATTTCCAAAATAAACCAAATGAAATGCAGATTCAGAGATGTTTCGATGCCGATCGAGCTCTATTCAAACAGAGAGAAAACGAAGCTTCAAAGCCAAGTTTCTAATTCTAAACCAACATTTCTCTGAAACAATCGGAGACCGGAAGAAAAAAACGGAACAGGAAAAGAAAAATGCGAAGCTGAATACGAAACGGATCTTACGATCGCGGCTGATATGGCGGAAAGGCTTGTACTCCGTTCCACCGCCGTACGGCGTTTCAGAATCGGATAACGACATTATTGCATGCAGTTGCAGCAACAAGTGCTCCTCGTGATTGGAGTTCTGAACGCAGATTTTCGAATGGAAAACCGTTGTGAGAGAGACGTTGGAATCGTTGAATGAGGCTGAGAATGTCGTTATTATATTATATGTATATATGAGAGGGAATATAGGACGTGAGTTTCGCGCGATGTCAAACACAATGCGCCTGAGAAAGTCGTTATACACTGAAAGTAACGTAGATACTCGATCATATTTTAGAAATATTGTTTTGCTAATTCAAGTAAGTTAAATTTTAGTTTATAGGATTTTATATAATTAATTACTAGTGCTTTGCATGTACACCTTTTTTTTTTACCATTGTATGTATGTATGTTCACCTGGATCTTATTTTATAGAATTAAAAATATTTTTAAATCATCTTATTTTATTATTCTTCTTATTTAAATCATTGACAATAAGACTTAGAAATTAATATTTTCTAAATTATAAAATACATAAATTGAACATTAGCTTATTATTAGGGATTATGTCTTTTTTTTTCTTTTTAGCACGGTTTAAAACTATTGTTAATTATAATCACTAATGACAAAATTGTATGAAAAAGAACTACCCTTTTAAAAATAATGAGACCTTAAAATTTTTAATAAACAAATAATAAGACTAAAAATGTAATTAAGTCTAACTTCATATTTTCAAAATCTTCATTTTTAATTATTATTATTATTATTATTATTATTATTATTCATGAAACATATTCGAATAATTAAATTTAAAAATAAAATATACAAATATATATAATAATAATTTATTTATTAATTTTTATTGAATAAAATATTATGAATAACTATGTTAAATATATTCAGTGAGCTAATGACTTTGTTTTTGGTAATGAGAGTACAAAAACAAACAAAAAAAGGGGGGAACTAAACTCTTTGGAGCGCTACATCAAGCATATCTTCAACAGTGGCTTAATGACTTTGGTTAGATATATTAATTTAGATTTTTTAAGAGCACATTCTGTTGTTGTATTAAGTTAGTTTTTATTTTTTCCATATTTTATGCAACTAAGTGTCGCGATTGACTCATCACTCATACAGCAATAAGACAATCACAAATTTAATATCCACCCTCTCACACGTATTGCAGGTGCCCCTATTCTCCAACTAAACAAATTTCAGTTTGTTGAGGAACCCTATCCCTTGGTTCAGCCACGTGAAATAAATAGCAAGAAAGAAACCCCATTTCATTTCTTCCATTAACATATTTAATACTTTCTTTCTTTAATTTTCACATAAAATTTTATAAATTTTAATTGGAAGATTTTCTCAATCTCGTGTTACATAAGGTATTATAATTCCTAATGTGGCTAACAACATACTTCATGTTGCAATCTAAACTTGCACGTGTACTCTACTAATTTTCTCCTTTGCTATTCTGAATTGTTCTCGTCTATTTTCGTTGTGCTTCTCCTATGATATCTTTTGGGTGACTGATGAGAGTTGATACTTACAAAAGCACTCAAACACTTAAGTCAACAATAGACTTAATATATGACAAATGAGAATGAATAATACGTATTATCTAAAAAATTTAACTCTTTATGTACACATATTGAGTCATATGGTCCATGGGCATTGCCTTTTTAATTAAGGGAATGTTAATGCAAAATTGCATGATAGTAAGTCCTTGATAATGATTGGATTATGTTAAGATAAATTATACTAGGATTCTTTAATCTTCACAAAAATGATAAGTATATATGTATCAAGAAAGTCAACGTCTATTCAGTCCTATTGACCGATAAAGGTCCACTACTCAGTCTTCAATATGACCAAAGGGTACACATGCCCCCAAGCCTAAATTCATTAAGAGGACAAAGCATATTACTATTAGCCAATATCATACAAAGCATCTTCTTTTCTCTAGTATTTAAGAGTGTGTTATGTAATAGCGGGTACTAATGACCATTTGGTCTTTTGGAGGACCAATCATCCATCAAAGGGTACTCATCCATATGCTACTTTGCTCCCTAAGCCAATAAATCCTAAAGGAAATGAAGAATTTTGACGTAATTGTCTTATTCCAAAAGGTTTTCATCCCTTCTTATGAATGTTGTAGTCAAAGGTGTTTGGTTTTCTCTAGGTTTCTCATGTGTTGTATCTGGGGACGAGTTAGGATGTGTTGCTTCATTTTATAGGTATAAGCTACGCTTTTTTTCTAGACCATTAGTCTCACATGATCTAATGTTTGGGAATAGTTACAATATTTGGGCCTCCATAGGCCCAACCTCTATGTATACCCCTTTCTCATCCTTTTCCTTTCACACTTCATTTTCTCAAACTTCATCTTTCTTACTTGTTTATGCTGTCAAGAAGTCAAACACTAGTTTCTTTTTAGGATGTAGTTATTCATTTACTCATTTACATTAATTACTTGTTCATCTATTTATTTCCTGTTTTTCTATTTAATTAAATGTCAACTTTATCATGAAGATTATTTAATTAAATGTCACATTTAATTTTCACACATATTTTAAAATAATTTATAGGTGGTTGAATAAGATACATGTTGTAAACCTCCTGATAAATGTCTTTGATTTCTACAGACAAAAAAGTCCCAATTATTATTTTTATTTCCTTTCCAATAATTTTTTCGGAAATTTTTTATTTAGTCTATGATTATTCTAATTACTTGCTCAGATATGAACATTTGAGTGTTTTATTTTATTTATTTGTTTAAAAATTATTATAATAATTTTAATAATATTATCATAATTTTAACTTTATTTTTGTTACTTAGTGAATTTTATAATTTATGAAAATATTGTGCGTGTGTGTATTTGTAGAAGTAGACGGAAAAAATGTTTCTTAGAACAGATAGACACTTGTAACTTATAGGAAAAACTATATAGTATAAAAATAAAAGAAATAAAAAATACACATATTTTTTAAAACTATTTATGAATAAAATCATAAAAAATTACAATATTCTCAAAAAATAAAAAAAAATCAAATTATGCTATATATACATACATATATATATATATATATATATATACACCATTATCACAAATCGTAATTATTATATGATTGAATTTAAAGGAAAACTAATTTTAGATTGTATTGCTAGGTTACAGCTTAGACTACTAATCCTGTTTCAAAAAATATGTTTTTTTTATACTATTGTGTTGCAGCTATATAGAATAACATTTTTTCTTTTTAAACTTTATTTGTTTAAAAAGGGTGTTATTAAGAGGCCTCAGAAGGTTGAGTTTGTTAATATTGCACATTTTCTTGAGCTTCCAACACCATAAATGTTGCATGGACTATATGTACCATGATCTTGTTGTTATTTCATCTAATATTTAATATATTACCTTGAAATCAAGCTTCTTTGTACAAATTACATGCAAATGCATTTGTTGTATTAACTTGTTTTACAAAATTTGTGCTTTTACTCCAAAATGCAAAATAACAATTCAATCTGTGTAAAACTATTTTGAATAATTGAAATACTTATATATGAGTAATATAATTTACCAATTGAAGACCAAAATTAACCTCATTGTTGAGACTCTATTTCATATTCCGCACTATGAAAATTGTATCTATAATTGACATATTTTTGCCCGTAAATTAAGTATAAATTTTCTTACTTGATTTAAACATAAATTTCATATTTTTAATTCTATATGTTATTTATATCTTTAAGAAAAATGTTTATCTCCACAAATTAAGTATAGATTTTATTACTTGTCTTCTTAAAAATATTATTTTCATATTTTTTACATAATTAACTGGGAGAAGAAGAGGAAAGAAAAATCTCACCTTATAATTTTACATATAAATTTTAGACTTTAAGTTGTACTTATACTTGGTATTTTAAATAAAATAAAATATTCAATGAATTAGTTAAGTGAAAAGACAATAAGAAAGAAATAAACCAAAAAAACATTTATGTTAATCTCATTAGTTATTTTTATTCATATTCTTTCGTAAAAAAATAGTTTATCGGTATTTTTCATATTAAGTAAAACAAAGCATTCAAAAAATTCGTTAAATAAAAAAAGAACTTATATGAGTAAGACGATAATAAATAATCAGTTGCCTATTATTTGATTTTACATATTAATTTTATTTATACTTTCTATTTTAAATAAAATAAAATATTCAATAAATTAATTAAGTGATAAGATAATAAGCAAGAAAGAAAAAAATTATTTACACAATTCTCATTCATTATATTTTATTCATATTCTATATATTATATAACACAAAGTATTTGAAAAATTAGTTAAGCTAAAAAAAAAAAAGCATTTATGTTATCATAATTTAAAAAATAATCAAATATCCCAACACTTTAATATTATATATAAATTATAATATAGTATATTTTGTTTCTAGAAAATTAAATTTTACAATGACATAAAGAAATTACATAACAGAGAAGTTAATAATATTTTTTAAAAGTGATTTAAATTTAAAATAAATAATTATTTTCCTAAAAAAAATTACTCTACTTTTTTCATAGAGAAGTTAATAATCATAATTTCATTGATTCAAATTTCTCTTAATTTTGTAATTAAATATGTATTAAATAGGAAAAAATTTACTCCTCGATAATTAAATATAGTTTTTTTTATTTTCTTTAAAATAATCATTTTTGTCTTTTGTATTTTATATATAATTTCTAACTTTGGTAATAAAGTTTTATTATCATATATTAAGTAATGATATTCTTACTTGCTTTTAAAAATTATCTTTATATCTTATATTTTTTTTTATCTTTAGTAAAGAAGTTACTCCCCTTAAATTAAGTATAAACTTTATTATTTGGTTTTAAAAAAAAATCATCTTTAAGATAGTACTTAATTTCAAGGGAAATAATTTCTGATAAGACTTTATTTATCCTTAGTTGAATTTTAGATTAGTCAAGACTCATTTCCTATGATGAATTGAAGGATTAAGACAAAAAAAAAAGTCACATTAATATTTTATATTTGAATATATAATTTTTATCTTTAGTTGAAATATTCCTCCCCATAAATTAAGTATAGATTTTCTTTCTTTCTTTAAAAATAAATTTCATATTTGTTATTTTATGTTATTTTTATGTTTAAGAAATATGTTCATCTCCATAAATTAAGTATAAATTTTGTTATTTGTCTTCTTAAAAATATCATTTTCATATTTTTTTACATAATTCAATGGGAGAAGAAGAGGAAAGAAAAATTTCACCTCATAATTTTACATATAAATTTTAGACATTAAATTGTACTTATACTTGATATTTCAAATAAAATATTTAATGAATTAGTTAAGTGAAAAAAAAATAAACAAGAAATAAACCAAAAAAACATTTACATTAATCTCATTGTTATATTTTATTCATATTCTACCTGAAACATCACAATGCTAGTGATTATGTTGGATGGAGGTGAGGGGGTAGGAGCCATTTTATTTAATGAAAATTGTCTAGTAGCAGTAGTGAAACACAAATGGATCCTCTTCAATGACGTTAATTACTACTACAAATAATTGTAACTTTTTATTATATTGTATTTTTTAGGACAATTGACTTATATTATTTCCATACGAAAAAAAATCAGCAATACAAGTTGGAACATGACTAAAATAACGGGGATCAACTTGAGAATTCAAAGCTCGAGCAAGAGAATGAGTCACAGAGTTCGCTTGTCTCCCTACAAAACAAACACAAAAGTTTGGTAAATCACGTAGCATAGTACGACAGTTGGATAAGATCGCACCATATTTCGATTTATCTGAGCGATAGTTATATACTTCTTTCTCCACTTGAAGGCAATCAGATTCAAGAATGATATCATCAATCTGCAGATCTTTGGGTCATTGTAAGGCTACCAACATGGCTAGGGCCTTCCTTTCATGAATCAACAGTTTAAATGGGGAAGTGTGAGATGAAGCCATGACAAATTGACCTCTATTATCCCTGATAAAACAACAAACTTAAAAGAATTTTCCACTTGGACAAAAGCAGTGCTAATATTGCATTTTAGAGTCCCTAGAGGAGGAGGTTCCCACCTTACTACCATCAGATTTAAAGTGGGTCTTAAGTATGCCTTCTCAATCACTCGAGCTTTTCTCCAATTGTCAAAAAACTCCTGAGCTTGATGCACCTTAGGCTCAGCAGGCTATCACTTACAACAATTCTATTTTACGTACAGGTTTAGTGTGACATGCTAGGCTAAGCATGCAGGAAATTATGCAGAAATAACAGCGCATCGCATTTGACCCTATTTAATTTATGTTTATTGTTCATTATGAAGTATTCTCCTCTATGCATTAATGCTTGCTTTGACTTGATCACCCTTTTCTTGATGTTGTGTTTTGAATTGTCAATGAAAAATGTTTTTGAACTTGGAAATAAAGAGGAATACTTAATGGGTTTTGTATCTAGAGATAGAACAAATCTTGTTAGTCATCTTTAACTCTTGTTCTTTATGCAAGTCACTTAGGTAGATTTGTCATGGGGCTTAGATTCTTTCATTAGAGGGATTGAAGCTTGAGTATTTTTGTGAGTTGATGATTATAATTGGACATTGAACTAGATTAGTGACCTATTTTAGCATGAGGAGGTGGTTTAGTGAAGTCAGTCCTAACTCTTTTATTCTTTATTATTTTACCTCTTTTTATCGTACTCAAGTGTTCATAAAAATTATCCAAAAATATTTTCTTATTCTTTTGCTCTTGAATTTTATAATTGTTTCATTTCTTACTATTTATATTGTTACAATCAAATTATAATTGTTGTTTCTGAAAAACATAGTTAGTAAATATTGTTATTTGTTTTTTTTTTAAGTATTACGCGAGTCCTTGAGAATATGAGAGTGACAACAACGAAAGAGTGAAAATTTGAGATAATGAGAGAATTTCAAAATGAGTCAGTACCCAAGGTTTAGAAATATTAAAAAAGAACTAACATCATTTTTATTTAAAAACTGATGTTATCTAATTATTTGAAAAATTAGTTTTCAAAAATTGATGTTAACTAATTACCCACAACATAATTTGTTAAAAATATTTATAGAACATAATATATAATAGATATGTAAAAAGGATTTATAATGCAAATAGATCTAAGATTGATGAAGAGAAAAAGAACATGGTGTATTTGTATAATTTTGAAAACCGACTATGTGTCCCCTGCATCCTCTACAAACAAATGCTGATCATGTCTTATACTAATTAATGCTCAACACGTAGCCATGCATGATGCATCCACTAATTAACTTTGAAGAAGAAAAAATGGAGATCAAATAATTCCGTCGAATTAAAGAATTGTGACTGACTCTAACATTTAGACTATGATAAAAAAGAAAACTTTTTTCAGTGGAAAGTTTTATAATAGAAAGTGAGAGCTAATTAACTTTGTGTTTTATGTAAACTAGCAAGTATTTGGTAGAATGTATAAGCTTATATATAAATATATGTGAACTGTAAACTATAAACTATGTCGGGAAATAAATATCTAATGTGGGTTAGTCATAATTTCTAAGAATATTAGTCACTACTTTTAGAATAAGTTACTTCGTATTAATATTATATTTAGAAAAAAATGTGAACTATAAAAAATACAAATATAAAAAATATCTAGACATTATTTTATGTTAATATATAAATACACAAATTATAATATAAACATGAAAACATTTTAATTTTTGAAAAACATAAAAAATTAATTGATGTAATATTATTATAATGAAGACTTGCAAATTAGTATTTTATGATACTTGTTGTTTCACATATTAATTTAATGAAACAAAAGAAATTCAATTTGTTTGCATAACTAATTTGTTCCTCTCTTGATAACCAAACAAAAATTGTTACTCCCTTCACACTAAAAAAAATTATCATCAGTTATTTTATAAACACAAAAAATAATATATAAACAAAAAAGAATGATAATTTATAAAATTAATCTTATATCATCTTTATTTCATTTATAGATTTTGTTGTTCATTATTAATGTTATAAGAGATATAATTAAGTGGAACAAAAGAAGAAGAAAAACATTTTGAGATTTTGAGAAAAAAATCACCTATTTGATATATAGTTTTAAGTAACCAACTAGTTTGGTAAAAAAATCTTATATTTGAAAAAAATAAAGTGTTAACGGTTTATTATTTAGTTTAAAAATTTTAAGATATTGATTTATTTAAAACTAGATGTATTTTTACCAATTTATTTAGAGAAAAATTTGTTAGAAGGAGCACTTTCGTTCTTTTAATTATGTAAAATTAATCCACATCAAAAGAACAACTAATAAATTATTTTCCACCACGAGTGTATCAGTTGGTTATTAGTTCTTCTTCTTCTTCTTCTTTTTTACAAGATATTGTGGCCATATTTTGTTCTAGTTTCTAGTTGTGTTTTTGGTAGACTTTTGGTTCTCTAATATTTATATCTCCTACTGATATAAATATATCATAACCAATGTCCTACTGGCTTCATATATTTCTGTATAGGGTATCTTTGGTACTTTCTTTAAATACAATATCTTTGTTACCTTTCTTTAAATACAATATCTTTCCTTAGCCGACAAAAAAAAAAAACTAAAAAATGCAAGTCAATGATTTTGTAAAAAAAATTAAAATTTGAAGTTATTGATACACACTATTTGGTATATGTTTTAGTTGTTTTTTCATAAAAGAAAATGCTTCTGTAAGGGTGTCAATAATTGATAGTACTTTAATTAAAATAAGTGAAAAGATTTAATAGTGCATAAAAGGTAGCAAAAAGAATGCAATTTTCTATAAGTCAACAAGTTTATCAATGGAAAATCCAATGAATTTATCCAGTTGTAATAAAAAAATAAAATATATTTTTGCACTCTTGAAATATTTCAAAATGTTAGCTTTAATTCTTAATTATAAAAAATAATATATTTTTAATTTCTACATTTATAAAAAAAAAGGTGATGTGATTTCAGTCACCCAGAGTGACCAGAAACATATTTTTAAAAAAATATAGGGATTAAAACCTTATTTTTAAATATTTAAAAAAATAAAATAAAAATTATCAAAAAATCACTAGGATTGGATGAATTAAAAAATTAAATAAATAGATAACAATCTATCTATTCTCATTTTCAAATTTAATGGATCATCCAATTAACACTATAGAATAATACAAGTTAAACATAATTTTTTTTATATTTCAATTTTCTTTAAATTTATTTAAAAAAATATTTTTCCATATATTATTTTTTTAGTACTTATTCATAGGAGTCTCTATCAGATGGAATAATTCATGTACTTGAATTGACCAAAACCCTTTAATATGAATTTTGTTATTATTTGTGTAGAAGTCAAATCTATATTTCAAATAAATAAGAAAGTGTTAATAACCGTTATTTTATTTTAAAAAGTTTTAGGTATTAATTTGATAAAATAAAAAAATATTTCTTAAATGTTAATTTTAGAAAGAATAGTCCAAACGAACACTTTCGGTTCTTTAGTCATGTAGATTAATTTACCACAATGACAACTCACAAATTTATTCTGTGGATTTCATACATAAATTAAAACTCCGGAAGAAAAAAAATTTTATATGGCAATGATAATTGATATGCAGAACTAGAACTATTAATTAGTGTTATTGACCTAAGTTTTAGCCCATGTTTGCAAATTGTATGAGTTTGCTCAATTTCACAAATAATACTATAGTTTTTTATATCTTTTATTGTTGTGATTAGTAACAAAAGATAAAAAAGCTATAGATTAAGGTTCTTCAAAATAAATTGAATAAGTGGATATTGAGAATTTCTTTAAACTCTTCGCATTATATAATTTTATTGAATGTGGATATATCCACATCGGTGGAAAACCACATTTTACATCAGTGGTCAACCGATGTTGAATAGGATGTTGTTGAAAGTTAGAAGTTTTAACATCAATCCCCAAATCATTGTTGTAGAAAGATAACATTTTCTACAATAGTGCTTTCCTGACCACCGATGTAGATATTAGATCTTCTACATCGGTGTTATCTTAGTGAATGATGTAAAGTAGCACATTTCCATATCGGTGCTCAGTTAAGGAACGATGTAGAAATTAGGTCTTCTACATCGGTGTTATCTTAGTGAACGATGTAAAATAGTGCATTTTCACATCGGTGCTCAGTTAGGGAACGATGCACAAATTAGACCTTCTACATCGGTGTTATCTTAGTGAACGATATAAAATAGCGCTTTTCCACGTGGGTGCTCAGTTAATAAACGATGTAGAAATTAGACCTTTTACATCGGTGTTATCTTAATGAACAATGTAAAATAGCGCTTTTCCACACCACTGCTCAGTTAAGAAAACGATGTTAAATATTTAATAATCTACAATTAAAAATTGATTAATTAATGATCATTTTTAATATCATCAATATTGCTAATAACCAATAATTCAGTATTTATAATATGAAAACCAGTATTTATAATTACAATATTATTAATACTGTAATTAATATTAATGGTAAAATTTATTTAATAAATAAATATTTAAATGATAGATTAAATAAAAATAAAATATTTAAGTATTATTTATATTTAATCTATCATTTAAATATTAATTATTAAATTAAAATTTAATATTAACTACAATAGAATTTCATGTCATTCCCCATATACCAATTGATATATTATCAGTAAATTGCTAACTACTTACTTGAATATTAATATAATCTTAAGGATCATCAATGTACTCTCGCATCTTTAAATGAAAAGTAAAAGAAAAGTAATTAAGTAAAAGTAAAACTATCTAGTGGACAAAGGACAATGCTGTTCTAATTACCACATTGGAACCAAGTGGACAAAGGAGCAATCAGAGTCCAACCTGCACCAAATAGTTCACACATGAATCTAAGCACACATCTTGTGATTCAAGCCTTCAATGTAAGAATCACAGGCATAAGTTTCCAAGCCTATAAATCACAGGCAAATAGTTCACACATCAATCTAAGCACACATCTTGATGTTGAAGTATCAGAGATAAAAGCAGCAGAGTATTATGTCATGATGTTCAGTTGTTTGGATTGACTCCAGAATTGCAAGTGAAAAGTAATTTGTATGTGGAAATAAAATTTAGAGTAAAGTATACAAATTTAGAGTAAAGTATTGGGAAAAAATAAACTTGACCCCATGTTTATCTCTAATTAACCTAAATTATACCCATTAATTATTGTGCTGCAAACTAGACCAAAAAATCGTAAGAATAAAAAAAGTTAAAAAGGATATACAATGCAAGCATATGTAGATTGAGAAAGAAGAAAAAGAAAACAGTGTATTTGTACATCTTTCAAACCGAACAGCTAGCTAAAGGTTTGGAAATAAAATTTAGAGTAAAATATATAAATACTTACTGAGATTTCGTTAAATTTCTCTTGATACTCCTTATTTTAATTTTATTTTTAAAAAAATATAAATTTGTTAAGATTTCGTATATTAAACATGTTTAATTTTATTATTTATTTATATTGAAGATACATAATATATATATATATATATATATATATATAAAGCCATTATGAACCATCAAATTTTCAGCTAAAGAAAAATTAAAGTTGACCAACGTGGTCTAGTTTCACATTCTAGCCTATGCGCTGTCCAATTTGCCTCGTACCTCTAGAAATAATTGCACCAATTATCTCTATGCATTTTATTTAAGTATGCAACAAAGGCATACGTCACTTTGTTTGCGCAATGTGAATCCCATGTATTTTCTTATTCTTTAATTTTTGGAATTGATTATTATTATTCTTATTTAATATAGTAAGACTTGAATCAGATGATTTAATTAAGAAGACTTTCATTAATTAAAATGTTTATCAAAGGAAGGTTAGTTACATGTTCACACACATAAAATAATATGTGTATGCTTACTTCGAAAAGAAAAGATTTTTTTTGAGAACTTAACTTTTAAAACCTTTCTAAACATCTTTGGTCAAACTCTTGCGAATTATTGAGAATTCTTTTAGGAACTTCAAATTGTATCATCTGTTTTAAAAAAGAGAAATCATTATGTTCATTTTATAAAATTCAGTTGTAATTAAGAGATTGTTTGTATCTTGGAGTGTGAGAAACTCGAACACAAGGGTAAGGGATTCCAAGACGTATTCAAAGATCGTAAAGGATTTACAAAAATAGTGAAAAATCTCAAGTGAGTTACCTGAGGACTGGACGTAGACACGGAAAATGACTGAACCAGTATAAACCAAGTTTGTAATTTTTTATTTCCTTATCTCGTTTATTTTATTGCAATTTACTTTGTCTTTACACATTGAAAGGACATTGTTAAATTGACTATTCTTTTTTCTTCTACATTCTGAATCTATCACATATCATTTAGAAGGGATTAAAACTTGTTAATCGAAATTTTTTTAAGACTTAATT
Source organism: Glycine soja (assembly GCF_004193775.1). Lineage (NCBI taxonomy): Eukaryota > Viridiplantae > Streptophyta > Magnoliopsida > Fabales > Fabaceae > Glycine > Glycine soja. The sequence continues at coordinate 2,584,536 of NC_041004.1, forward strand.
CATCCTCCCCCCTCCTTTTAAGTTATTGAAGCCATGTATTCAAAAAAAAATTATTTTGAAATATTTTTATGTTAATATATAAATACATAAATTATAATACAAACATGAAAACTTTTGAAAACAATAAAAAAAATTAATTAATGTAATATTATTATAATGAAGACTTGCAAATTAGTATATATTTTATGATACTTGTTGCTTCACATATTAATTTAATGAAACAAAAGAAATTCAATTTGTTTGCATAACCAATTTGTTCCTCTCTTGATAAACAAAGAAAATTGTTACTCCCTTCACACTAAAAAAAAACTTATCGTCTTAAATTATTTTACAAACACAAAAATTAATAAATAGACAAAAAAGAATTGATAATTTATAAAATTAACCTTATATAGTCTTTATTTCATTTATAGATTTTACAGTTCATTATTAATGTTATAAAAGATATAATTAAGTGAAGAAAAAGAAGAAAAAAATCATTTTGAGAAATTAAAACGCTCTTGTGAAAAGCCACCATATATTAATGTTCTTAAAATAATTGTGATTATTTTTGTGAAAAGCCACCATATATTAACGTTCTTAAAAATAATTGGATGAATTCATATTAAGAGTTTTTTTAAACTCTTTATATCATATTCCGTGTATTCTTTCTCGATCATTCTCACTTTCACAATTTAATTATGTACCACGTAATAACAACTGGGGAAAAAATTAACAAACGTGATCTCCATTCCCATGTTTATGTTTATCTCTAATCCAGATTATACCCATTATTGTGCAACAAACTAGACCTATAAAGTCATAAGAATAAAGAAAGGATTTATAATGCAAACAGATCTAAGACTGATAAAGTGAGATAGACTATGATTAAAAAACTAACATTTTGACTATGATAAAAAAAAAATCTTTCAGTGGAAAGTTTTATAATGAGAGATGAGAACTAATTAACTTTGTGTTTTAGGTAAACTAGCAAGTATTTCCCAGAATGTACAAGCTTATATATACATATATGTGAATGATAAACTATGTCGGGAAATAATTATCTAACGTGTGTTACTCATAATTTTTAAGATTACTAGTCATTACTTTTGAGATAAGTTACTTCGTATTAATATTATGTTCAAGAAAAAAATGTCAACTATAAAAAATAAAAATGTAAAAAATATCTAGACATTATTTTTTGTTAATATATAAATACAGAAATTATAATATAAACAGGAAAGCGTTTGAATTTTTGAAAACACATAAAAAAATTTAATTAATGTAATATTATTATAATGAAGACTTGCAAATTAGTATTTTATGATACATGTTGCTTCACATATTAATTTAGTGAAACAAAAGAAATTTAATTTGTTTGCATAACTAATTTGTTATTCTCTTAGTAAACAAAAAATATTGTTACTCCTTTCACACTAAAAAAATTATCGTCTTAAAGTTATTTTACAAACACAAAAATTAATAAATAGACAAAAAAGAATGAGAATTTATAAAATTAACCTTATATAATCTTTATTTCATTTATAGATTTTATTTTTCATTATTTATGTTATAAGAAATATAATTAAGTGGAAAAAACGAAAAAAAATCATTTTGAGATTTCTTTTTGAAATTTTGAGAAAAAAAATCACCTAATTGATATATAGATTTACATGACCACGTAGTTGGTAAAAAAATCATCTATTTGAAAAAAAATAAAGTGTTAATTGTTTATTATTTAGTTTAAAAAGTTTAAGATATTGATTTATTTAAAACTAAATGTATTTTTACCAATTTATTTAGAGAGAAAAATTGCTAGAAGGAACACTTTCGTTCTTTTAATTATGTAAAATTAATCCACATCAAAAGAACAACTAATAAATTCGTTTCCACTACGCGTGTATCAGTTGGATATTAGTTCTTCTTATTCTTCTTCTTTACAAGATATTGTGGCCATATTTTGTTCTAGTTTCTAGTTGTGTTTTTGGTAGACTTTTGGTTCTCTAATATTTATATCTCTGACTGATATAAATATATCATAATCAATGTCCTACTGGCTTCATATATTTATGTATAGGGTATCTTTGGCACCTTTCTTTAAATACAATATCTTTCCTTAGCCGACAAAAAAAAAAACTAAAAAAATGCAAGTGAATGATTTTGTAAAAATAAATTAAAATTTGAAGTTATGGATACACACTATTTGGTATATGTTTTAGTTGTTTTTTCATAAAAGAAAACGTTTCTGTAAGGGTGCATAAAAGGTGGCGAAAAGAATGCAAGTTTCTATAAGTCAACAAGTTTATCAATGGAAAATCCAATGAATTTATCCGGTTGTAATAAAAAATAAAAAATATTTTTACACTCTTAAAATATTTCACAATGCTAGTTTTAATTCTTAATTATAAAAAATAATATATTTTTAATTTCTACATTTTTAAAAAAAAAAGTGATGTGATTTTAATCAGTTGGCTGGAGAGACTAGAAACATATGTTTATGTAAAAATATAGGGATTAAAACATTATTTTCAAATATTAAAAAAATAAAAATATATTTTTATAAAAAATCACTTGGATAGGATTGCATGATTTAAAAAATTAAATAAATAGATAAGAATCTTTCTATTCTCATTTTCAAATTTAATGGATCATCCATTAACACTAGAAAAAACCAGTTAAACATAATTTTTTAATATTTCAATTTCCTTTAAATTTATTAAAAAATATTTTTTTTCATATATTAATTTTTAGCACTTATTCATAGGAGTCTCTATGGGATCGAATAATTCATTTACTTGAACTGATCAAAACCCTTTAATATGAATTTTGTTGCTATTTTCGGTGGAAGCCAAAACTATATTTGAAATAAATAAGAAAATGTTAACCGTTATTTAATTTTAAAAAGTTTTAGGTATTAATTTGATGAAATAAAAAATATTTTTTAAATGTTAATTTTAGAAAGAATAGTCTAGAAAAACACTTTCGTTCGTTAGTCATGTAGATTAATTAACCTCAATGACAACTCACAAATTTATTCTGTGGATTTCATACATAAATTAAAACTCCGGAAGAAAAAAAATTTATGTGCCAATGATAATTGATATGCAGAACTAGAACGATTAATTAGTGTTATTGACACAAGTTTTAGCTCATGTTTGCAATCTGTATGAGTTCGCTCAATTTCATAAATAATACTATAGTTTTTTATATTGCTGATTGTTGTGATTAGTAACAAAAGATAAAAGACTATATGTTAAGGTTCTTCAAAATAAATTGAATAAGTGAATATTGAGAAAACTCTTCACATTATATTCTGTGTATTCTTTCTTAAACATTCTCACTTTCACAATTTAAGTACCACACAAAAAATTGGAGAAAAAAACAAACTTGAACCATGCATATGTTTATCTCTAATTAAAACAAATTATGCCCATTAATTATTGTGCTGCAAACTAGACCAAAGCCGGCTTTATGAACCATCAAATTTTCAGCCAAAGAAAAATTAAAGTTGACCATCAAATTTTCACATTCTAGCCTATGGGCTGTCCAATTTGCCTGGTACCTCTAGAAATAATTGCACCAATTGTCTCCATGCATTTTATTTAAGTATGCAACAAAGGCATACGTCACTTTGTTTGCGCAATGTGAAAACAAAGGCATATATGTCACTTTGGATCCCATGTATATAAAAGTTGTTTGTTCATAAACATGGATCCATAACTTGTGGATCCCATGTATTTAATATAGTAAGACCTGAATAAGATGATTTAATTAAGAAGACTTGGATTAATTAAAATGTTTATCCAAAGAAGGTTAGTTACATGTTCAGACGCATAAAACAATAATTAACTAGAAATATTGTAGTATGATTTAACAGATATTTAAAAATTTGATCCAATCATCTATATAAGAGGAAGGAGTGGTGTCCGATATAATCACACCAACCAAAGCCACAAAAGAAAAGCAGTAGCAACAGCCCATATAAAATATAATGGCCGAAACCTGCGACTCCAACAATAAAGTGATCCGTGAATACCACCATGATGCTTCCTTTATGTCAAGGTGTGACATCTTTACTGATGTTACCGAGTACCAACTGTGTCTGGCATATGCCGGAGAATCTGGTAAAGGAAAGTTCGAACCTAAGTGGGACACAGACAATGTCACTCCCCAACTTATCGAGCAGTTCAAGCTAAATTGTGATGCCTCGGGTCTGCCAGTCAAAGTATTTGTCAGCATCGGAGGAGATGACCCCTTCAAAGTTGCTGCTGGTGGTGCCGATGATTGGGTTCTCAATGCCACAACCACACTCCACCACATGATCAACGAGTACCACATCGATGGAATCGATGTTAACTACACCACAATCCAGTGCAACCAAACATTGTTTGTTAACTGCATTAAGGGTCTCATAAAGGGCCTAAGGGAAGCTCTATGCACCACTGGGTTTGTGGCTTCCTTAGCTCCAGATGCTGCCACCAATGAGACTTTCTACTTGCCCTTGTACCGATCTATTGATAATTCTTGGATTGGAACTGTTGTGTTTCAGTGCTTCGTTGATTTCGAACCTCTAGATCCTAACAGACCAGTTGAAAGCTTGGTGCGCCAGGTTGAGAAGATAGTGGGAGAGTATGATTATTATGACTCTAAGATCTTGCTTGGCTACAGCGCCATTAAGGAGGATTGGAATAAAGTTTCACCACCCCTCTTCTTTCTTGCTCTCAATCGCCTAGTGCATTCTTGGCCTAGGGTTAAGGGCGCATCTGTCAAGGTTATTAGTGACACCTATGCCTTCATTCCCCCAACGTGGATCCCTAAACTCCTGTCTTTGGCCGTCTCCGATGCTGGAAAATATCCTTAATTGAAGATCCATAATTATTAAGTTCTATCTATGGAATAAGACCCATGCTATATCTATTAATTCTATGTGTGTGTTCCTTCTGCCTATATCTATATATGTTGTGCGTGCATTTGAAAAAACAATGCATGGCATGCATATTTGTGCTTGTTAATGCCTACGTGCATCTTTGTCTCATCAATAAAATATATTATATGTCTTTGTGCTTCATTTGCTTTCGATTATTGTATATATGCATCAATAAAATATATTATCAGCTAAATTAATCATTTTTTTTTAATCGTTGCTGCTGCTCGTTGTTAGGTTTCTTTCGGCGCTTTTGAATGCAAAGGAACACCACAGCATGTGGATAAGACCAAGAGATAACGATGGTGCTTTAATAAAATCCGTCGCAAGTCTTATGACCATCACACATTCTAAGGCGGTTTTCAATAACCGTCTTAGAATGTGCATCGCACAAGGCTTTTTTAGTACAATAACCGTAGTAGAACGCGTGTCATAAAATAACATTTTTCTAGTAGTGATTTCTATTTTTCTGAGTATTACGCGAGTGCTATGAATACGAGAGTGGCAACAACGAAATAGTGAAGGTTCGAGAGGATGAGACGGTTTAAAAGTGAGTCAGCACCAGAGGTTTAGAAATATTAAAAAAAATAACTAACATCAATTTTATTTAAAAATCGATGTTATCTACTCATTTTACAAATCAATTTTCAAAAACCGATGTTAACTAATTACTAACAATATTGATTTATTTTTATAAAAAAATGATGTTAACATTGTACTAACAACATCAGTTTTCAAAAAACGATGTGGGTAAAACAATATTTGGGCCTCCATAGGCCCAACCTCTATGCATACCCCTTTCTTGTCTTTCTCCTTCCACACTTCATTTTCTCAAACTTCATCTTTCATGCTGCCAAGAAGCCAAGCACTAGTTTCTTTTTAGGATGTAGTTATTCATTTACTTATTTACTTTAATTGTTTTTTCATCTATTTATTTCCTATTTTCTATTTAATGTCAACTTTATCGTGAAGATTATTCAATTAAATGTCACATTTGTTTTTCACACATGTTTTAAAATAATTTATAGGTGGTTGAGTAAGATATGTGTTGTAAACCTCCTGATAAATGTCTTTTATTCCAACGGATAAAAAAAGTCACAATTATTATTTTTATTTCCTTTCCAATAATTTTTTCAGACATTTTTTATTTATTCCATATTTATTATAATTACATGCTTAAATATGAACATTTGAGTATTTAATTTTATTTATTTGTTTAAAATAATAATAATTTTAATACTATTATCACAATTTTAACTTTATTTATTTTTTACTTAGTGAATTTTATAATCTAGGAAAATATTGTGCATGTGTGTATTTCTAGAAGTAGAAGGGAAAAATGTGTATATATATATATATATATATATATAGAGAGAGAGAGAGAGAGAGAGAGAGAGAGAGAGAGAGAGAGAGACTAGTATTAGAGCCTGTGCAATGCACAGGCAAACTGATTTATTGTAAATTATCACAAATTATAATTATTATGTGATTGAATTTAAAGAAAAACTAATTTTACATTGTATTGCTAGGTTATAGCTGAGACTACTAATCTTGCATCAAAAACATGTTTCTTCGATACTATTGTGTTGCAGCTATATAGAATAACATTTCTTCTTTTAAACTTTATTTGTTTAAAAAAGGTGTTGCTAAGAGGAATGAGGAGATTGAATTTGTTGGTATTGCATATTTTCTTGAGCTTCCAACCCCAGAAATGTTGCATGGACTATAGGTACCATTATCTTGTTGTTATTTCATCTGATATTTAATATATTACCTTGAATTTAAGCTTCTTTATACAAATTACATACAAATGCAGTTTTTGTATTAACTTATTTGACAAAATTAGTGCTTATACTCCAAAAATGAAAAATAATAATTCAATCCGTGTAAAACTATTTTGAATAATTGAATTACTAATACATGAGTAACATAATTTACCAATTGAATACCAAAGTTAACTTGATTATTGAGGATGTATTTCATATTCCGCACTATGAAAATTGTATCTATAGTTGACATATTTTTGCTCATATATTAAGTATAAATTTTCTTACTTGCTTTAAACATAAATTTCATATTTTTAATTCTATATGTTGTTTCTATCTTTAAGAAAAATGTTCATCTCCATAAATTAAGTATAGATTTTGTTACTTGTCTTAAAAATATCATTTTCATATTTTTAGATAATGTACTGGGAGAAGAAGAGAGAAAAACTCCACCTCATAATTTTACATGTAAATTCTAGACATTAATTTGACTTATACTTGGTATTTTAAAGAAAATAAAATATTCAATGAATTAGTTAAGTGAAAAGAAAATAAGCAAAAAATAAACCAAAAAACATTTGCATTAATCTCATTAGTTATATTTTATTAATGTTGACCTGATTGGGTTTTGTTAAAATTGGTGACTCAACACAGGTTGAACAAGTTTTTTAAATGTTTAATTAGTATGATATTTAATTTATATGTATTTTGTTATTATTTTTATATGAAGTAGACTCTTATGAGTCTACGAATTGAATCCATGAGTCGAGTTTTTAGAACTTTGACGAGTTTATGTAAACTGTCGATTGAGTTTGATAACCTTAGTGTCAAGTATATATGTATTTGATAACCTTAGTTGTAAACCTCTTGATAAATGTCTTTGATTCCAACGGATAAAAAAAGTCACATTTATTATTTTTATTTCCTTTCCAATAATTTTTTCTGAAATTTTTTATTTATTCCATGATTATTATAATTTCTTGCTTAAATATGAACATTTGAGTGTTTAATTTTATTTATTTGTTTAAAATAATAATAATAATTTTAATACTATTATCATAATTTTAACTTTATTTGTTTTTTACTTAGTGAATTTTATAATCTATGAAAATATTGTGCATGTGTGTATTTCTAGAAGTAGAAGGGAAAAATGTATACATTTATATATATATATATATATATATATATATATATATATATATATATATATATATATATATATATATATATATATATATATAGACTAGTATTAGAGCCCGTGTAATGCACATGCAAATTGATTTAATGTACATTATCACAACTTATAATTATTATATGATTGAATTTAAAGAAAAACTAATTTTACATTGTATTACTAGGTTGCAATTGAGATTACTAATCTTGCATCAAAAACATGTTTCTTCGATACAATATACTATTGTGTTGCAGCTATATAGAATAACATTTCTTTTTTAAATTTTATTTGTTTAAAAACGGTGTTGCTAAGAGGAATGAAGAGATTGAATTTGTTGGTATTGCATATTTTCTTGAGCTTCCAACCCCAGAAATGTTGCATGGACTATAGGTACCATTATCTTGTTATTTCATCTGATATTTAATATATTACCTTGAATTTAAGCTTCTTTGTACAAATTACATACAAATGCAGTTGTTGTATTAACTTGTTTGACAAAATTTGTGCTTATACTCAAAAAATGCAAAATAACAATTCAAACTGTGTAAAACTATTTTGAATAATTGAAGTACTAATACATGAGTAATATAATTTACCAATTGAAGACCAAAGTTAACCTGATTATTGAGGATGTATTTCATATTTCGCACTATGAAAATTGTATCTATAATTGACATAATTCTGCCCGTAAATTAAGTATAAATTTTCTTACTTGCTTTAAACATAAATTTCATATTTTCATTCTATATGTTGTTTATCTTTAAAAAAGACGTTCATCTCGACAAATTAAGTATAGATTTTGTTACTTGTCTTAAAAATATCATTCTCATATTTTTAGATAATCTACTCGGAGATGAAGAGAAAAGAAAAACTCCACCTCATAATTTTACATATAACTTTTAGACATTAATTTGACTTATAGTTGGTATTTTAAATAAAATAAGATATTCAATGAATTAGTTAAGTGAAAAGAAAATAAGTAAGAAATAAACCAAAAAAAATTTGCATTAATCTCATTAGTTATATTTTATTAATATTCTTTCATAAAAAAATAGTTTATCTGTATTCTCCATATTAAGTAAAACAAAGTATTCAAAAACATTAGTTAAGTAAAAAAAACTTTTATGATAAATAAGAAATACATCATTTGCCTATAATTCAATTTTAGATGTTAATTAATTTTATTTATACTTTTATGTTTAATAAAATCAGATATTCAATAAATTAGTTAAGTGATAAGATACTAAGCAAGAAAGAAAAATAATTATTTACACAATTCTCATTCATTATATTTTATTCATATTCTCTATAATAAATAACACAAAGTAATTAAAAAATTAGTTAAGCTAAAAAACCATTTATATTATCATAATTTCATTGATTCAAATTTCTCTTAGTTATTGAATTATATATGTATTAAATAGGAAAAAATTTACTCCTCAGTAATTAAATATAGTTTTTTTTATTTTCTTTAGAAAGATCATTTTCTTCTTTTTTGTTTTGTATATAATTTCTATCTTTGGAAAAAAAAAGTTTCTCGTATATTAGGTAATGATATTTTTACTTGCTTTTAAGAATCATCTTTATATTTTATATTTATTTTTTTGTCTTAGTAAAAAAAAGTTACTCCCCTTAAATTAAGTATAAATTTTGTTATTTGATTTTAAAAAATTATCTTTAGGATAGTATTTCAGTTCAACAGAAATAATTTCCGATCAAACTTTATTTACCCTCACTTGAACTCCAAATTAGTCAATACACATTTCCTCCCATGAATTGGACGACTAAGGCCATAAAAAAAGTCACCTTAATATTTTATATACAAACACAAAAGTTTGGTAAATCACATAGCATAGTACGACAGTTGGATAAGATCGCACCATATCTCTGTTTATCTGAGCGATAGTTATATACTTCATTCTCCACTTGAAGGCAATCAAATTCAATAATGATATCATCAATATCCAGATCTTAGGCTACCAACATGGTTAGGGCATTCCTTTCATGAATCAACAATTTAAATGGGGAAGTGTGAGATAAAGCCATGAAAAATTGACCTCTATCATCCTTCATAAAACAACGAACTTAAATGAACTTTCCTAGCTCTTTGACAAAAGCAGCGCCTATATTGCATTTTAGAGTCCCTAGAGGAGGAGGTTCCCATCCTTACTACCATTAGATTTGCAGTGGGTCTTAAATTTGCCTTCTCAATCACTTGAGCTTTTCTCCAATCGTAGTAAAAAAACTCCTGAGCTTGATGTACCTCAAGCTCAGCGCACAATCACTTACAACAATTCTATTTTACATACAGGTTGAGTGCGACATTCTAGGCTAAGCGTGCGGGCAATTATGCATAAACAACAGTGCAACGCATTTGATCCTATTTAAGTTCCAAGGATGCAAATAGAAGGTAGATAATTGGTTGGGGGACTATTTAGGGTTTGAGGTTGCAGTTGCAAAGCTATCTTTTACCCTCCATGGCTTCCCTACCATTTCTCATCATCTATTTTCTTCTTGTAGTTTGGTTTACCCATTTTAGGGGTTGATGTAGTTGAATTGATCTTGATGCACTGCTAGAAACGAAATGATCTACATCGGTGGAAAAGCCATTTCTACGTCGGGCCAGCCACCGTCTTTGTTACAGGTGTCGTTGTTTCCCGACAACGATTACGACAGTGCCGCCATACCCGTCGTTGTAATTAAAAAATGCAACGTCATGCCCAGTTTAGGACAGTCGTCGTAAACATGAAAGCGACGACGGGTATTCATTAATATCTGTCGTTGTCTTAAGCTGTCAACGTCACGGTTGACATAAACGCCGCCATTGTATTCAGCATAACGACGTCGTTTATACATAAACGTCGTCGTTGTAGGTTATGCATCAACGTCGTGCATCCATAAAGGCCGTCGTGGTAACAATGACTTCAACGTCGGCCATTCAGATAGCCTGTCGTTGTTGTCGTCATTTTCAACGACGTTGTGTATGTCCCACCGTCGTTGAGTTTGTTGGTGTGAAGTTACAAAGGAGATTTCTTTGGGGAGGGGGTCAAGACAACAACAAGATTGCTTGGATAGCATGGGAGAAAGTGTGTCTTCTTAAACACAAAGGGGGTTTAGGCATCAAGGATATTCAGACTTTTAATTTGGATAGCATGGGAGAAAGTGTGAAGACGCCACTTTCTTAATGTGGACTTGGGTTCATAATTTGGAGAAGGATTTTACTATCCATTTCAATCAATGGTCCAGTAATTTCAAACATAATTTTTTGCAGTAGTAAGGGTGGCATTGGGATCAAATCACATGTATTTTTTCTTCCCATATTTTGGTTCCCAATCAGACTTATGCTGCCTGATTGAGGATCCATATTTATGGTGACTAACTCTGTAATCAGTACCTCTGGTACTTCTTTAATATATATATATAATTTATCTTTTTTGATAAAAAAAAAAAATCTCAGCAGCAGGCAGGTGCAGGTAAATGACATCCTCTGTCCTTTTTGCAGAAATTAAGAGGAAGATACTGCTCATTTATTCTTCACCTGCAACAGCATCCTCCCTCTATGGTGGGAGTCAATGTCATAAGGGGTAAAATGTTTTTTCAGTTTTGTTCCTATTCAAAGACAGGTGAAAGATAATATGTTGTGGTTGGCTGAATCTAATGGACAATACACTACAAGGTCAGCTTATAGCTTATGCATGAACACCACTTCAGTAAATTCTGATGGCAACATTTTTAAGACAAAAATGTGAATGGGTTTGGGGCAAATGTGAATCATAGTACAAGATGTCGGTGGTGGATTGCCTTAACTAGCTCTATATGGCAACATAGGAATCATTTGATTTTCCAAGGAAAACCTTTTGATCCCTATAAAGTCATGGAACATGCTAATTTTTTAGCTTGGTCATGGTTAAAGGCTAAGGATAAAAATTTTAGTACTAGCTTCCGCTACTGGTCCTCTAATATTTCCAATTTCGTTGCCTAGTTGGGTTTGGGCCTGGTTGTTTTTTGCTTTTGTTGATGGTTTTCTTGGAGGGTAGGACCTTGGTGCTTTGTAATTTTAATCTCTGGTACCACTGGTATTGGTTTACTTATTAATAAAATATATATATATTTTCAGCCTTCCAAAAAAAAAGGATGAGAGTTGGAGAAATTCTGCACTTGTCACTGCTATGGTGCAATCTGTGATTCGCAATACAAATTTATTCTCAATCCACTCTCCAAGTAACTCTTCCTCCCACATAAATAACAGTCTTTTCCACCTTCAATATCATCTCACACCTCTATCCCACCAGCTCCCTGTATCAGCCACCTAATGACGAATTTGTCTAATTCTCTGTGAGGTAGGTTACAAGTTAATTAGTCAATTAATAAGTTTTTTTTCTTCTCTTCTCTTAATATTTGATGCATAATCATAACAAAAAGACATCAACTATTCAAGTACAATCTCGATTGACGTATGTACGAATGATCTTTGTGGGGTGGTTGGGGGCAGGAAACAAGGATAGATGGGTGGGCCATTAAATCATTGCTAAATATCTATGCATAAATAACCAGTTCACTTGGCACCTTTGTGGTCACAAGCTCACAGAGAAAAAACACTCATTCCAATATAGAAAATCTTGAATCATGGGTTCATTAGGTGAGACTCAGATTACTCCTAATTGGGTATTGATTCTCTCCCCTACAATGAGTCTCATACAATGCAATACAGAACAGTCAAAACCAGCCATAGAAAAAGTAGAATCCAATCCAGCAATACAACCATACTGTAATGTGCTTTTGAAGTGCAGCATTATCATAAAAACATATGAACATTGGTTTTATTATTACGAATTGCATACCATAATTTTACTGTTATGCAGGAGTTCAACAACAATGAGTGCAAAGGGATACCATAATTTTCAGATTCAGAACAAACACACCTTTGTGTACTTAGTTTGAGGGTGTGACCTTCTTCTACTTAGTTCCAAATAGCACCCTGCAGTTCAAACATGTATACTATAGTAACTTGTTTCACAAAATTAATTTTTTTCAAACACTACTACCGTAACATGAACAATGAGTGGAAAGGGATACAAATTGGGAAATAGGGTTTTTGTTTTATGTTAAGGTACAACCACAAACAATTCAAATACTAACAATTAAACACAAAAGGGCAAGATTTTCACAAAAAATACCAAGACACAACTCAAAATAGTGGACATGCTTACCTTCACCAACACTGGAAAGGTCTGAAAAACCCACGACTTCGCCTGCGTCGCGGTAGCGGTGGTGGGAGCAGCAGGTCACGGGGACAAGTTCTTCACGGCGACAACCTAAATCTCAGGCTGGTAGCGGGACGGACTTCACGGCGGTGCTAGGTTTTTCAAGGGTTGCAGTCGAGGCGCCAGGTTTTTCGAGTTGTAATTCAGGCAAGCAAGGGCGCTGGTGCTTTGTTGCGAGAATATATAAACTCAAAAATCTACGACGGTGATTCGTAACACCGACTTTGTATTTTTATTTCTACGACGGTCCAGCCATCATGACCGTCTTTGATGACTTCAACAACGACGGGCTTAAATACAAACGTCGTTGAACATGAAACGCTGCACATAAAAACTTTAATAATAACGGAATTGCCACCGTGTTCACAACAACGACGGGTTCTTCAGGTCCGTATTAAAAACTGTGTCGTAGAAAGGCCTTTTTGTAGTAGTGATGTTTACATTTTGATTATTAATCTATGTTTATTTTTCATTATTAAGTGTTATCCTCTATGCATTAATGCTTGCTTTCGCTTGATCATCCTTTTCTTGATGTTGTGGTTTGAATTGTCACTGAAAAATGCTTTTGAACTTAGAAATAAAGAAGAACACCTAATGGATTTTGTGTCTAGAGATAGGACAGAGTTTGTTAGTCATCTTTTAACTCTTATTCTTTATGCAAGTCACTTAGGTAGATTAGTCAAGGGATTGATAGTTTGATCAATGGACATAGATTCTTTCCATTCGAGGGATCGGGGTTTGAGTATTTTTGTGAGTCAATGATTATAATTGGGCATTGTACTTACAATACAAGGACTAAAAATAAACAAAAAACTTACGGGAATTAAAATTTAGAAAACAACTTTCAGGGACTAAAATTAGAAAAATACATTTAAAAGGACAAAAAATAAATAAAAAAGACTAATTTACAGGTACCAACAACATATTTAAACCTATTGAGATTATATAATATTTTGGAAGATTGCAAGTATATTAGTTTTTAATATATTTCTTATTCGAATTTTACTAAACGTGAATTAGAATTTATTATTTTATTTTAGGAGAATTATAATTATCGGTAAATTAAGGGGGATAAAACATTGAGAGAGATCTTCACTAATGGATGGTTACAAGCTCATCCCACAAGTAAAGTTGACACTAATGTTATCAAACTTGATCAAGAGTCTACATAAATTCGTCAAAGTTCTAAAGACTAGACTTAATGATTCGACTCGTAGATCCATAGAAGTCTACTTCATATAAAAATAATAACAAAATACATATAAATTATATTAAATAACATATCAATTAAACATTTAAAAAACTTGGTCAACGTGAGTGAGCTGGGTCACCGATCTTAAAAAAACTCAATCAGGTCAACCTTGGTGGATTTGAGTAGCATGAATGGTCATTCAAATACTAGCTCAAATTGGTTTAGACACTGATTCCGGATCAAACCGGTCTGAGTTGATTCTACAACTTTGCTTCATATATAGTAATAGGCCCATACACATTTTATGTGTAAAATTTGCTGTATATAAGATTAAATTACCTAATTCATCAAGATTTAAAAAAATGATTAATTTAGCTGATAATATATTTTATTGATGCAAATATACAATAATCGAAAGCAAATGAAGCACAAAGACATATAATATATTTTATTGATGAGACAAAGATGCACGTAGGCATTAACAGAGCACAAATATGCATGCCATGCATTGTTTTTTCAAATGCACGCACAACATATATAGATATAGGCAGAAGGAACACACACATAGAATTAATAGATATAGCATGGGTCTTATTCCATAGATAGAACTTAATAATTATGGATCTTCAATTAAGGATATTTTCCAGCATCGGAGACGGCCAAAGACAGGAGTTTAGGGATCCACGTTGGGGGAATGAAGGCATAGGTGTCACTAATAACCTTGACAGATGCGCCCTTAACCCTAGGCCAAGAATGCACTAGGCGATTGAGAGCAAGAAAGAAGAGGGGTGGTGAAACTTTATTCCAATCCTCCTTAATGGCGCTGTAGCCAAGCAAGATCTTAGAGTCATAATAATCATACTCTCCCACTATCTTCTCAACCTGGCGCACCAAGCTTTCAACTGGTCTGTTAGGATCTAGAGGTTCGAAATCAACGAAGCACTGAAACACAACAGTTCCAATCCAAGAATTATCAATAGATCGGTACAAGGGCAAGTAGAAAGTCTCATTGGTGGCAGCATCTGGAGCTAAGGAAGCCACAAACCCAGTGGTGCATAGAGCTTCCCTTAGGCCCTTTATGAGACCCTTAATGCAGTTAACAAACAATGTTTGGTTGCACTGGATTGTGGTGTAGTTAACATCGATTCCATCGATGTGGTACTCGTTGATCATGTGGTGGAGTGTGGTTGTGGCATTGAGAACCCAATCATCGGCACCACCAGCAGCAACTTTGAAGGGGTCATCTCCTCCGATGCTGACAAATACTTTGACTGGCAGACCCGAGGCATCACAATTTAGCTTGAACTGCTCGATAAGTTGGGGAGTGACATTGTCTGTGTCCCACTTAGGTTCGAACTTTCCTTTACCAGATTCTCCGGCATATGCCAGACACAGTTGGTACTCGGTAACATCAGTAAAGATGTCACACCTTGACATAAAGGAAGCATCATGGTGGTATTCACGGATCACTTTATTGTTGGAGTCGCAGGTTTCGGCCATTATATTTTATATGGGCTGTTGCTACTGCTTTTCTTTTGTGGCTTTGGTTGGTGTGATTATATCGGACACCACTCCTTCCTCTTATATAGATGATTGGATCAAATTTTTAAATATCTGTTAAATCATACTACAATATTTCTAGTTAATTATTGTTTTATGCGTCTGAACATGTAACTAACCTTCTTTGGATAAACATTTTAATTAATCCAAGTCTTCTTAATTAAATCATCTTATTCAGGTCTTACTATATTAAATACATGGGATCCACAAGTTATGGATCCATGTTTATGAACAAACAACTTTTATATACATGGGATCCAAAGTGACATATATGCCTTTGTTTTCACATTGCGCAAACAAAGTGACGTATGCCTTTGTTGCATACTTAAATAAAATGCATGGAGACAATTGGTGCAATTATTTCTAGAGGTACCAGGCAAATTGGACAGCACATAGGTTGGTCATCTTTAATTTTTTTTTGGCGGACTTTTACCACACCTTCCCTCGCACTCAACCCTACAAAACCGGTTTGTAAGGTGAGGATTACTCCCCACTTATAAAGTTTACATCGACATTGTCTTTGTGAGATTTCACCACATACTTTACTCTAAATTTTATTTCCAACCTTTAGCTAGCTGTTCGATTTTGAAAAATATACAAATACACTGTTTTCTTTAATTTTTCTTCTTTCTCAATCTACATATGCTTGCATTATATATTCTTTTTAACTTTTTTTTACTCTTAAGATTTTTTGGTCTAGTTTGCCTATAAAAAAAAAATAGATAGAGACTCCTATGAATAAGTGCTAAAAATTAATATATGAAAAAAATATTTTTTAATAAATTTAAAGGAAATTGAAATATTAAAAAATTATGTTTAACTGGTTTTTTTTAGTGTTAATGGATGATCCATTAAATTTGAAAATGAGAATAGAAAGATTCTTATCTGTTTATTTCATTTTTTAAATCATGCAATCCTATCCAAGTGATTTTTTGATAAAAATATATTTTTTATTTTTTTAATATTTGAAAATAATGTTTTAATCCCTATAATTTTACATAAACATATGTTTCTAGTCTCTCCAGCCAACTGATTAAAATCACATCACTTTTTTTTTAAATGTAGAAATTAAAAATATATTATTTTTTATAATTAAGAATTAAAACTAGCATTGTGAAATATTTTAAGAGTGTAAAAATATTTTTTATTTTTTATTACAACCGGATAAATTCATTGGATTTTCCATTGATAAACTTGTTGACTTATAGAAACTTGCATTCTTTTCGCCACCTTTTATGCACCATTAAATTTTTTCACTTATTTTGATTAAAGTACTATCAATTATTGACACCCTTACAGAAACGTTTTCTTTTATGAAAAAACAACTAAAACATATACCAAATAGTGCGTATCCATAACTTCAAATTTTAATTTATTTTTACAAAATCATTCACTTGCATTTTTTTAGTTTTTTTTTTTTTTTTTGTCTGCTAAGGAAAGATATTGTATTTAAAGAAAGGTGCCAAAGATACCCTATACATAAATATATGAAGCCAGTAGGACATTGATTATGATATATTTATATCAGTCAGAGATATAAATATTAGAGAACCAAAAGTCTACCAAAAACACATCTAGAAACTAGAACAAAATATGGCCACAATATCTTGTAAAGAAGAAGAATAAGAAGAACTAATATCCAACTGATACACGCGTAGTGGAAACGAATTTATTAGTTGTTCTTTTCATGTGGATTAATTTTACATAATTAAAAGAACGAAAGTGTTCCTTCTAGCAATTTTTCTCTCTAAATAAATTGGTAAAAATACATTTAGTTTTAAATAAATCAATATCTTAAACTTTTTAAACTAAATAATAAACAATTAACACTTTATTTTTTTTCAAATAGATGATTTTTTTTACCAACTACGTGGTCATGTAAATCTATATATCAATTAGGTGATTTTTTTCTCAAAATTTCAAAAAGAAATCTCAAAATGATTTTTTTCGTTTTTTCCACTTAATTATATTTCTTATAACATAAATAATGAAAAATAAAATCTATAAATTAAATAAAGATTATATAAGGTTAATTTTATAAATTCTCATTATTTTTTGTCTATTTATTAATTTTTGTGTTTGTAAAATAACTTTAAGACGATAATTTTTTTAGGGTGAAAGGAGTAACAATGTTTTTTTTTACTAAGAGAATAAAAAATTAGTTATGCAAACAAATTGAATTTCTTTTGTTTCACTAAATTAATATGTGAAGCAACATGTATCATAAAATAGTAATTTGCAAGTCTTCATTATAATAATATTACATTAATTAATTTTTTTTATGTTTTTTCAAAAATTAAAACGCTTACCTGTTTATATTATAATTTCTATATTTATATATTAACAAAAAATAATGTCTAGATATTTTTTACATTTGTATTTTTTATAGTTGACATTTTTTTTCTTGAACATAATATTAATACGAAGTAACTTATCTCAAAAGTAATGACTAGTATTCTTAGAAATTATGAGTAACACACGTTAGATAATTATTTCCCGACATAGTTTATAATTCACATATATTTATATATAAGCTTGTACATTCTGCGAAATACTTGCTAGTTTACATAAAACACAAAGTTAATTAGTTCTCATCTCCCATTATAAAACTTTCTACTGAAAGAAGTTTTTTTCATCATAGTCAAAATGTTAGTTTTTTAATCATAGTCTATCTCTCTTTATCAGTCTTAGATCTATTTGCATTATAAATCCTTTCTTTATTCTTATGACTTTATAGGTCTAGTTTGTTGCATAATAATGGGTATAATTTAGATTTGAGATAAACATAAACATGGGAAGAGATCACGTCTCTTAATTTTTTTCCCCAGTTGTTATTGGGTGGTACATAATTAAATTGTGAAAGTGAGAATGATTGAGTAGGAATACACGGAATATGATATGAAGAGTTTAAAGAAATTCTTAATATCAATTTATCCAATTATTTTTAAGGACGTTAATATATGGTGGCTTTTCATCTTTTGTTACTAATCACAAAAATAAGAGATATAAAAAAGTATAGTATTATTTATGAAATTGAGCGAACTCATACAATTTGTAAACACATGGGTTAAAAAAAGGGTGAATAACCCCACTAATCACGATTATTTTAATTTTATAATTTACATATCTATTATCTACCTATTATCTATTATCTTCTATAAATATTTTCAAAAAATTGATGTTGTTAGTAATTAGTTAACATCAGTTTTTGAAAATCAATTTGTCAACTAACTTGATAAATCAATATCTTAAACTTTTTAAACTAAATAATAAACAATTAACACTTTATTATTTTTTTCAAATATATGATTTTTTTTACCAAATTGCGTGCTTTGGTAAAACTATATATCAAATTGGTGATTTCAATAACTATTTACCAAAGATGATGATTTTGATTTGACATGGGTTGTAATTATAATATATGTGGAAAAATAACTCAGCATAGTTATAATCAATTTTCTACATCTTGAATATGATTACTTCTCATAAAGGATAATGTGATCTTGAGCATTTTTTTTAACACAATTTCTCTTCTTGATTGAAATTTACTAAAAATAGAAAACTTTTATGAATCTCACATGGTATTTAATAATTATCTCTTTTTTATTTTATAGCTTTAAATACATTACAACACATTATAGAGAATGTTTGAAAGAGTCCTCCTACCAAAGTTCTTAAAGGCTTATTTAAGTCACTTTTGCATTTGAATCCAAAATATATTAAATGTTTTCTCCTGACCTAAACTATTGATTTTCAAAGTTCATATACAAAGTTTAAGAAATAATTAATAGTACTTACAAACTATATATTTAACCTAAAATATCATCATTTGATATTTATGATGAGAGTAGTTGTGGAATAATTCATATATAATTATTTAAGTTATGTTAACTAAGGGCAAATGTGGAAGAAATAATTAATTATGTCAATCCCTTATATCGTAAATGTAGTTTTATTTCATGATATTTCTTTTCTCTTATTATAATTATCGTGTAAAAATAAAAAATCAAATCTCAAAATGATTTTTTTCTTCTTTTTCTTCACTTAATTATATCTCTTATAACATTAATAATGAACAATAAAATCTATAAATGAAATAAAAATTATATAAGGTTAATTTTATAAATTATCAATTCTTTTTTGTGTTTGTAAAATAACTTAAGACGGTAATTTTTTTTAGTGTGAAGGGAGTAACAATTTTCTTTGTTTATCATGAGAGGAACAAATTAGTTATGCAAACAAATTGAATTTCTTTTGTTTCATTAAATTAATATGTGAAGCAACAAGTATCATAAAATATATACTAATTTGCAAGTCTTCATTATAATAATATTACATTAATTAATTTTTTTATTGTTTTCATGTTTGTATTATAATTTATGTATTTATATATTAACATAAAAAATTTCTAAATAATTTTTTGTTGACCTCAATAACTTAAGAGGAGAAGGGGGTGGGGGGGAGGGAGGATGAATTAAGTCTTAAAAAAATTTCGACTAACAAGGTTTAATCCCTTCTAAATGATATGTGATAGATTCAGAATGTAGAAGAAAAAGCAATAGTCAATTTAACAATGTTCTTTAAATGTGTAAAGATAAAGTAAATTGCAATAAAATAAACGAGATAAGGGAATAGAAAATTATAAACTTGATTTATACTGGTCCAGCCACTTTCCGTGTCTACGTCCAGTCCTCAGGTAACCCACTTGAGATTTTCCACTATTTTTGTAAATCCTTTACAATCTTTGAACACGCCTTGAGATTCTTTACCCTTGTGTTCAAGTTTCTCACATGTCAAGAGACAAACAATCTCTTGATTACAACTGAATTTTATAAGATGAACATAATGATTTCTCTCTTTTAGAGAAGATGATACAACTTAAAGTTCCTAGAAGAATTCTCAATAATTCGCAAGAGTTTGGCCAAAGATGTTTAGAGAGGTTTTGAAAGTTAAGTTCTCTGATAAATCTCTTCTTTTCGATGTAAGGGCACACATGTATATAGACCCATTGTATATTTTCAAAACAGTTTGAAGAGATGTGTCTTTTCAAAAGATTTTCTGAAACTTTTTCATTGATAATCGATTACATGACTCTGTTAATCGATTATACAATCATATCTTTGAAGGGGACACATAGTCAGTTTTGAAGGGGACACAAAATCGATTACATGTCACTGATAATCGATTACATGGTCAGCATTTGTTTGTAGAGGATGCATGGAACACATAGTCGGTTTTGAAAATTATACAAATACACCGTGTTCTATTTCTCTTTATCAATCTTAGATCTGTTTGCATTATAAATCCTTTTTTTTATTGTTATGATTGTATTGGTCTAGTTTGTTGCACAATAATAGGTATAATTTGGATTAGAGATAAACATAAGCATGGGAATGGAGATCACGTTTGTTAATTTTTTTTCCCCAGTTGTTATTGCGTGGTACTTAGTTAAATTGTGAAAGTGAGAATGATTGAGAAAGAATACATGGAATATGATATGAAGAGTTTAAAGAAACTCTCAATATCAAGTTATTCAATTATTTTTAAGAACATTAATATATGGTGGCTTTTTATCTTTTGTTACTAATCACAAAAATAAGAGATAAAAAAAAGTATAGTATTATTTATGAAATTGAGTGAACTCATACAATTTGTAAACATATGGGCTAAAACACGGGTGAATAACACCGCTAATATCAATTATTTTAATTTTATATTTGACATATCTATTATCTTCTAAAAATATTTTTAAAAAATTTATGTTGTTTGTAATTTTGAAAACCAATTTATCAAATAACTAGATAACAACGGTTTTTAAAATAAACCTGATGTTAGTTCTTTTTTAATATTTCTAAACCTCTGGCGCTAACTCACTTTGAAACCCTCTCATTATCTCAAACTTTCACTCTTCGTAGTTGTCACTCGTATTCTCAGGGACTCACGTAATACTCAAAAAAATAACAATATTCATTAACTATGGCTTTTAGAAACAACAATTATAATTTGATTGTAACAATATAAATAGCAATAAATGAAACAAACATAAAATTCAAGAGCAAAATAACAAGAAACTATTTTTGGGTAATTTTTATGAACACTTGGAGTGCGATAAAAAGAAGTAAAATAACAAAGATTAAAAGAGTTAGGGCTGATTTCACTAAACCACCTCCTCATGCTAACATAGGTCACTAATCTAGTTCAATGCCCAATTATAATCATCGACTCACAAAAATACTCAAATCCCGATCCCTCGAATGGAAAGAATCTATGTCCATTGATCAAACTATCAATCCCTTGACTAATCTACCTAAGTGACTTGCATAAAGAATAAGAGTTAAATGTTTTTTGGTTTATTTCTTGCTTATTATCTTTTCACTTAAGTAATTCATTGAATAATTTATTTTATTTAAAGTATCAAGTATAATTAAAATTAATGTCTAAAATTTATATGTAAAATGAGGAGGTCCGGTTTTTCTTTCCTCTTCTTCTCCCAACAAGTTATGTAAACAATATGAAAATAACATTTAAAAAAAAACAAGTGACAAAATCTATACTTAATTTGTGGAGATTAACATTTTTCTTAAACATAGAAATAACAAAAAATATGAAATTTATTTTTAAAGCAAGTAAGAAAACCTATACTTAATTTATAGGGAGGAATATTTCAACTAAAATTAGAAATTGTATATTCAATATAAAATATTAATGTGACTTTTTTTATGGCCTTAGTCATCCAATTCATGGGAGGAAATGTGTATTGACTAATTTGGAGTTCAAATAAGGATAAATAAAATTTGATCGGAAATTATTTCTGTTGAACTGAAATACTATCCTAAAGATAATTTTTTTAAAATCAAATAACAAAATTTATACTTAATTTAAGGGGAGTAACTTTTTTTTACTAAGATAAAAAATAAATATAAAATATAAAGATGATTCTTAAAAGCAAGTAAAAATATCATTACCTAATATACGAGAAAATTATGGTTAACTGGTTTTTTCTAATGTTAATGGATGATCCATTAAATTTGAAAATGAGAATAGAAATATTCTTATCTATTTATTTAATTTTTTAAATCATGCAATCCTATCCAAGTGATTTTTTGATAAAAATATATTTGTTATTTTTTTAATATTTGAAAATAATGTTTTAATCCCTATATTTTTACATAAACATATGTTTCTAGTCTCTTCAGCCAACTGATTAAAATCACATCACTTTTTTTTTAAATGTTGAAATTAAAAATATATTATTTTTTATAATTAAGAATTAAAACTAGCATTGTGAAATATTTTAAGAGTGTAAAAATATATTTTATTTTTTATTACAACCGGATAAATTCATTGGATTTTCCATTGATAAACTTGTTGACTTATAGAAACTTGCATTCTTTTCGCCACTTTTTATGCACTATTAAATTTTTTCACTTATTTTGATTAAAGTACTATCAATTATTGACAGCCTTACAGAAACGTTTTCTTTTATGAAAAAACAACTAAAACATATACCAAATAGTGTGTATCCATAACTTCAAATTTTATTTATTTTTACAAAGTCATTGACTTGCATTTTTTTAGTTTTTTTTTTGTCGGCTAAGGAAAGATATTGTATATAAAGAAAGGTACCAAAGACACCCTATACATAAATATATGAAGCCAGTAGGACATTGGTTATGATATATTTATATCAGTCAGAGATATAAATATTAGAGAACCAAAAGTCTACCAAAAACACAACTAGAAACTAGAACAAAATATGGCCACAATATATTGTAAAAAAAAAGAAGAAGGAGAAGAACTAATATCCAACTGATACACGCGTAGTGGAAACGAATTTATTAGTTGTTCTTTTGATGTGGATTAATTTTACATAATTAAAAGAACGAAAGTGTTCCTTCTAGCAATTTTTTTCTCTAAATAAATTGTTAAAAATACATTTAGTTTTAAATAAATCAATATCTTAAACTTTTTAAACTGAATAATAAACAATTAACACTTTATTTTTTGTTCAAATAGATGATTTTTTTACCAACTACGTGGTCATGTAAATCTATATATCAATTAGGTGATTTTTTTTTCTCAAAATCTCAAAAAGAAATCTCAAAATGATTTTTTTTTTCTTTTTTTCCACTTAATTATATTTCTTACACAACATATATAATGAAAAATAAAATCTATAAATGAAATAAAGATTATATAAGGTTAATTTTATAAATTTTCATTCTTTTTTGTCTATTTATTAATTTTTGTGTTTGTAAAATAGCACATTTTCACATTGGTGCTCAGTTAAGGAACGATGCAGAAATTAGACCTTCTACATCGATGTTATCTCAGTGAACGATGTAAAATAACGTTTTTTCCACATTGGTGCTCAGTTAATAAACGATGTAGAAATTAAACCTTTTACATCGATGTTATCTTAGTGAACGATGTAAGATACTATTTTTCCACATCAGTGCTCAGTTAAGAAATGATGTTAAATATTTAATAATCTGTAATTAAAAATTGATTAATTAATGATATTTTTTATATTTTTAATATTATCAATATTGCTAATAATCAATAAATCAGTATTTATAATTATAATATTATCAATACTGTAATTAATATTAATGGTAAAATTTATTTAATAAATAAATATTTAAATGATAAATTAAATAAAAATAAGAGGTTTTAATATTATTTATATTTAATCTATCATTTAAATATTAATTATTAAATTAAAATTTAATATTAATTACAATAGAATTTCATGTCATTCACCAGATACCAATTGATATATTATCAGTAAACTGCTAGCTAATTACTTGAATATTAATATAATCTTCAGGATCATCAATGTACTCTCGCAGCTTTAGATTAAAAGAAAAAGAAAAGTAATTAAGTAAAAGTAAAACTATCTAGTGGACAAAGGACAATGCTGTTCTAATTACAACATTGGAACCAAGTGGACAAAGGAGCAATCAGAGTCCAACCTGCACCAAATAGTTCACACATGAATGGATTATTATTATTCTGATTTAATATAGTAAGACCTGAATAAGATGATTTAATTAAGAAGACTTTGATTAATTAAAATGTTTATCCAAAGAAGGTTAGTTACATGTTCACACACATAAAACAATAATTAACTAGAAATATTGTAGTATGATTTAACAGATATTTTTACACTCTTAAAATATTTCACAATGCTAGTTTTAATTCTTAATTATACAAAATAATATATTTTTAATTTCTACATTTTTAAAAAAAAGTGATGTGATTTTAATCAGTTGGCTGGAGAGACTAGAAACATATGTTTATGTAAAATTATAGGGATTAAAACATTATTTTCAAATATTTAAAAAATAAAAAAATATATTTTTATCAAAAAAATCACTTGGATAGGATTGCATGATTTAAAAAATTAAATAAATAGATAAGAATCTTTCTATTCTCATTTTCAAATTTAATGGATCATCCATTAACACTAGAAAAAACCAGTTAAACATAATTTTTTAATATTTCAATTTCCTTTAAATTTATTAAAAAATATTTTTTTCATATATTAATTTTTAGCATTTATTCATAGGAGTCTCTATGGGATCGAATAATTCATTTACTTGAACTGATCAAAACCCTTTAATATGAATTTTGTTGCTATTTTCGGTGGAAGCCAAAACTATATTTGAAATAAATAAGAAAATGTTAACCGTTATTTAATTTTAAAAAGTTTTAGGTATTAATTTGATGAAATAAAAAATATTTCTTAAATGTTAATTTTAGAAAGAATAATCTAAAAAAACACTTTCGTTCGTTAGTCATGTAGATTAATTCACCTCAATGACAACTCACAAATTTATTCTGTGGATTTCATACATAAATTAAAACTCCGGAAGAAAAAAAATTTATGTGCCAATGATAATTGATATGCAGAACTAGAACGATTAATTAGTGTTATTGACACAAGTTTTAGCTCATGTTTGCAATCTGTATGAGTTCGCTCAATTTCATAAATAATACTATAGTTTTTTATATTGCTGATTGCTGTGATTAGTAACAAAAGATAAAAAACTATATATTAAGGTTCTTCAAAATAAATTGAATAAGTGAATATTGAGAAAACCCTTCACATTATATTCTGTGTATTCTTTCTTAAACATTCTCACTTTCACAATTTAAGTACCACACAAAAAAATGGAGAAAAAAACAAACTTGAACCATGCATATGTTTATCTCTAATTAAAACAAATTATGCCCATTAATTATTGTGCTGCAAACTAGACCAAAGCCGGCTTTATGAACCATCAAATTTTCAGCCAAAGAAAAATTAAAGTAGAAACATATGTTTATGTAAAATTATAGGGATTAAAACATTATTTTCAAATATTAAAAAAATAAAAAATATATTTTTATCAAAAAATCACTTGGATAGGATTGCATGATTTAAAAAATGAAATAAACAGATAAGAATCTTTCTATTCTCATTTTCAAATTTAATGGATCATCCATTAACACTAAAAAAAACCAGTTAAACATAATTTTTTAATATTTCAATTTCCTTTAAATTTATTAAAAAATATTTTTTTCATATATTAATTTTTAGCACTTATTCATAGGAGTCTCTATCTATTTTTTTTTTATAGGCAAACTAGACCAAAAAATCTTAAGAGTAAAAAAAAGTTAAAAAGAATATATAATGCAAGCATATGTAGATTGAGAAAGAAGAAAAATTAAAGAAAACAGTGTATTTGTATATTTTTCAAAATCGAACAGCTAGCTAAAGGTTGGAAATAAAATTTAGAGTAATGAACCATAATTGAAATTTAACCTCCATTTATTTACGAACAAGAAAAGGTTGCTTTGCACCAAATACTCCATTTACTTACTATGAGTTGTAGCGTACATTATTTCGGAGTTCTTGCGTAGGAGTACGTATTAGTTAATAAGAAATACCTACCCCAGAAGTCCTAAGTAATGAACCATAATTGAAATTTAACCTCATTAGCTGTACGTAGCCCAATTTAGCCAAAATAGCTTCGACCCTATCTGACAAACAAACAAAAATAAATTTTATAACTTGAGCTCTCTAAATTATGATCTTACTAATAATTTAATACATATTTGATTTACAGTTAAAAATAATACAATACATATTCAAGTACAAATCTAATAAATAAAAGTAAAATAAATATAAAAACTAAAAAATTAATCCGTTGATAAAATTATTTTTACCTCAAAAGAAATTTTATAACAAATAACCAAACATACACTGAATTCTGAGTGGATGGAATACAAAAAACAAGTCCAACTTTTTGAAGGACTAAAAATTTATGTGGGAAAGGTCTTTTTCCTTTTTGCTTTTGTGTGGACCTCACTGAATTGGGCACTCTTGGGTTAATTTTCCAATTTATTCTCCACATGAGAAATGCTCCCCTAGCACAGGCCAGCTTGTGGTTGGTGATGTAACTCTAGAATCAAACGCGCATTAAGTACGTGTTCAGTTTCCGGTCGAGGAACTCCACTTGTACTGGGAAGGTGTGGTAAAAGTCCGCCAAAGAAAAATTAAAGATGACCAACCTATGTGCTGTCCAATTTGCCTGGTACCTCTAGAAATAATTGCACCAATTGTCTCCATGCATTTTATTTAAGTATGCAACAAAGGCATACGTCACTTTGTTTGCGCAATGTGAAAACAAAGGCATATATGTCACTTTGGATCCCATGTATATAAAAGTTGTTTGTTCATAAACATGGATCCATAACTTGTGGATCCCATGTATTTAATATAGTAAGACCTGAATAAGATGATTTAATTAAGAAGACTTGGATTAATTAAAATGTTTATCCAAAGAAGGTTAGTTACATGTTCAGACGCATAAAACAATAATTAACTAGAAATATTGTAGTATGATTTAACAGATATTTAAAAATTTGATCCAATCATCTATATAAGAGGAAGGAGTGGTGTCCGATATAATCACACCAACCAAAGCCACAAAAGAAAAGCAGTAGCAACAGCCCATATAAAATATAATGGCCGAAACCTGCGACTCCAACAATAAAGTGATCCGTGAATACCACCATGATGCTTCCTTTATGTCAAGGTGTGACATCTTTACTGATGTTACCGAGTACCAACTGTGTCTGGCATATGCCGGAGAATCTGGTAAAGGAAAGTTCGAACCTAAGTGGGACACAGACAATGTCACTCCCCAACTTATCGAGCAGTTCAAGCTAAATTGTGATGCCTCGGGTCTGCCAGTCAAAGTATTTGTCAGCATCGGAGGAGATGACCCCTTCAAAGTTGCTGCTGGTGGTGCCGATGATTGGGTTCTCAATGCCACAACCACACTCCACCACATGATCAACGAGTACCACATCGATGGAATCGATGTTAACTACACCACAATCCAGTGCAACCAAACATTGTTTGTTAACTGCATTAAGGGTCTCATAAAGGGCCTAAGGGAAGCTCTATGCACCACTGGGTTTGTGGCTTCCTTAGCTCCAGATGCTGCCACCAATGAGACTTTCTACTTGCCCTTGTACCGATCTATTGATAATTCTTGGATTGGAACTGTTGTGTTTCAGTGCTTCGTTGATTTCGAACCTCTAGATCCTAACAGACCAGTTGAAAGCTTGGTGCGCCAGGTTGAGAAGATAGTGGGAGAGTATGATTATTATGACTCTAAGATCTTGCTTGGCTACAGCGCCATTAAGGAGGATTGGAATAAAGTTTCACCACCCCTCTTCTTTCTTGCTCTCAATCGCCTAGTGCATTCTTGGCCTAGGGTTAAGGGCGCATCTGTCAAGGTTATTAGTGACACCTATGCCTTCATTCCCCCAACGTGGATCCCTAAACTCCTGTCTTTGGCCGTCTCCGATGCTGGAAAATATCCTTAATTGAAGATCCATAATTATTAAGTTCTATCTATGGAATAAGACCCATGCTATATCTATTAATTCTATGTGTGTGTTCCTTCTGCCTATATCTATATATGTTGTGCGTGCATTTGAAAAAACAATGCATGGCATGCATATTTGTGCTCTGTTAATGCCTACGTGCATCTTTGTCTCATCAATAAAATATATTATATGTCTTTGTGCTTCATTTGCTTTCGATTATTGTATATATGCATCAATAAAATATATTATCAGCTAAATTAATCATTTTTTTTAATCGTTGCTGCTGCTCGTTGTTAGGTTTCTTTCGGCGCTTTTAAATGCAAAGGAACACCACAGCATGTGGATAAGACCAAGAGATAACGATGGTGCTTTAATAAAATCCGTCTCAAGTCTTATGACCATCACACATTCTAAGGCGGTTTTCAATAACCGTCTTAGAATGTGCATCACACAAGGCTTTTTTAGTACGATAATTACAAAAATGCCACCGATTCGTTTTCTAAGGCGGTTCTAAAAGAACCGTAGTAGAACGCGTGTCATAAAATAACATTTTTCTAGTAGTGATTTCTATTTTTCTGAGTATTAAGCGAGTGCTATGAATACGAGAGTGGCAACAACGAAATAGTGAAGGTTCGAGAGGATGAGACGGTTTAAAAGTGAGTCAGCACCAGAGGTTTAAAAATATTAAAAAAAATAACTAACATCAATTTTATTTAAAAATCGATGTTATCTACTCATTTTACAAATCAATTTTCAAAAACCGATGTTAACTAATTACTAACAATATTGATTTATTTTTATAAAAAAATGATGTTAACATTGTATTAACAACATCAGTTTTCAAAAAACGATGTGGGTAAAACAATATTTGGGCCTCCATAGGCCCAACCTCTATGCATACCCCTTTCTTGTCTTTCTCCTTCCACACTTCATTTTCTCAAACTTCATCTTTCATGCTGCCAAGAAGCCAAGCACTAGTTTCTTTTTAGGATGTAGTTATTCATTTACTCATTTACTTTAATTGTTTTTTCATCTATTTATTTCCTATTTTCTATTTAATGTCAACTTTATCGTGAAGATTATTCAATTAAATGTCACATTTGTTTTTCACACATGTTTTAAAATAATTTATAGGTGGTTGAGTAAGATATGTGTTGTAAACCTCCTGATAAATGTCTTTTATTCCAACGGATAAAAAAAGTCACAATTATTATTTTTATTTCCTTTCCAATAATTTTTTCAGACATTTTTTATTTATTCCATATTTATTATAATTACATGCTTAAATATGAACATTTGAGTATTTAATTTTATTTATTTGTTTAAAATAATAATAATTATAATACTATTATCACAATTTTAACTTTATTTGTTTTTTACTTAGTGAATTTTATAATCTAGGAAAATATTGTGCATGTGTGTATTTCTAGAAGTAGAAGGGAAAAATGTGTGTATATATATATATATATATATATATATATATTTATATATATATATATATATATATATATATATATAGAGAGAGAGAGAGAGAGAGAGAGAGAGAGAGAGAGAGAGAGGGAGAGAGAGACTAGTATTAGAGCCTGTGCAATGCACAGGCAAACTGATTTATTGTAAATTATCACAAATTATAATTATTATGTGATTGAATTTAAAGAAAAACTAATTTTACATTGTATTGCTAGGTTATAGCTGAGACTACTAATCTTGCATCAAAAACATGTTTCTTCGATACTATTGTGTTGCACTATATAGAATAACATTTCTTCTTTTAAACTTTATTTGTTTAAAAAAGGTGTTGCTAAGAGGAATGAGGAGATTGAATTTGTTGGTATTGCATATTTTCTTGAGCTTCCAACCCCAGAAATGTTGCATGGACTATAGGTACCATTATCTTGTTGTTATTTCATCTGATATTTAATATATTACCTTGAATTTAAGCTTCTCTATACAAATTACATACAAATGCAGTTTTTGTATTAACTTGTTTGACAAAATTAGTGCTTATACTCCAAAAATGAAAAATAATAATTCAATCCGTGTAAAACTATTTTGAATAATTGAATTACTAATACATGAGTAACATAATTTACCAATTGAATACCAAAGTTAACCTGATTATTGAGGATGTATTTCATATTCCGCACTATGAAAATTGTATCTATAGTTGACATATTTTTGCTCATATATTAAGTATAAGTTTTCTTACTTGCTTTAAACATAAATTTCATATTTTTAATTCTATATGTTGTTTCTATCTTTAATAAAAATGTTCATCTCCATAAATTAAGTATAGATTTTGTTACTTGTCTTAAAAATATCATTTTCATATTTTTAGATAATCTACTGGGAGAAGAAGAGAGAAAAACTCCACCTCATAATTTTACATGTAAATTCTAGACATTAATTTGACTTATACTTGGTATTTTAAAGAAAATAAAATATTCAATGAATTAGTTAAGTGAAAAGAAAATAAGCAAGAAATAAACCAAAAAACATTTGCATTAATCTCATTAGTTATATTTTATTAATGTTGACCTGATTGGGTTTTGTTAAAATTGGTGACTCAACACAGGTTGAACAAGTTTTTTAAATGTTTAATTAGTATGATATTTAATTTATATGTATTTTGTTATTATTTTTATATGAAGTAGACTCTTATGAATCTATGAATTGAATCCATGAGTCGAGTTTTTAGAACTTTGACGAGTTTATGTAAACTGTCGATAGAGTTTGATAACCTTAGTGTCAAGTATATATGTATTTGATAACCTTAGTTGTAAATCTCTTGATAAATGTCTTTGATTCCAACTGATAAAAAAAGTCACATTTATTATTTTTATTTCCTTTCCAATAATTTTTTCTGAAATTTTTTATTTATTCCATGATTATTATAATTTCTTGCTTAAATATGAACATTTGAGTGTTTAATTTTATTTATTTGTTTAAAATAATAATAATAATTTTAATACTATTATCATAATTTTAACTTTATTTGTTTTTTACTTAGTGAATTTATAATCTACGAAAATATTGTGCATGTGTGTATTTCTAGAAGTAGAAGGGAAAAATGTATACATTTATATATATATATATATACATTTATATATATATAGACTAGTATTAGAGCCCGTGTAATGCACATGCAAATTGATTTAATGTACATTATCACAACTTATAATTATTATATGATTGAATTTAAAGAAAAACTAATTTTACATTGTATTACTAGGTTGCAATTGAGATTACTAATCTTGCATCAAAAACATGTTTCTTCGATACAATATACTATTGTGTTGCAGCTATATAGAATAACATTTCTTTTTTAAATTTTATTTGTTTAAAAACGGTGTTGCTAAGAGGAATGAAGAGATTGAATTTGTTGGTATTGCACATTTTCTTGAGCTTCCAACCCCAGAAATGTTGCATGGACTATAAGTACCATTATCTTGTTATTTCATCTGATATTTAATATATTACCTTGAATTTAAGCTTCTTTGTACAAATTACATACAAATGCAGTTGTTGTATTAACTTGTTTGACAAAATTTGTGCTTATACTAAAAAAATGCAAAATAACAATTCAAACTGTGTAAAACTATTTTGAATAATTGAAGTACTAATACATGAGTAATATAATTTACCAATTGAAGACCAAAGTTAACTTGATTATTGAGGATGTATTTCATATTGCGCACTATGAAAATTGTATCTATAGTTGACATAATTCTGCCCGTAAATTAAGTATAAATTTTCTTACTTGCTTTAAACATAAATTTCATATTTTTCATTCTATATGTTGTTTATCTTTAAAAAAGACGTTCATCTCGACAAATTAAGTATAAATTTTGTTACTTGTCTTAAAAATCTCATTCTCATATTTTTAGATAATCTACTCGGAGATGAAGAGAAAAGAAAAACTCCACCTCATAATTTTACATATAACTTCTAGACATTAATTTGACTTATACTTGGTATTTTAAATAAAATAAGATATTCAATGAATTAGTTAAGTGAAAAGAAAATAAGTAAGAAATAAACCAAAAAAAAATTGCATTAATCTCATTAGTTATATTTTATTAATATTCTTTCATAAAAAAATAGTTTATCTGTATTCTCCATATTAAGTAAAACAAAGTATTCAAAAACATTAGTTAAGTAAAAAAAACTTTTATGATAAATAAGAAATACATCATTTGCCTATAATTCAATTTTAGATGTTAATTAATTTTATTTATACTTTTATGTTTAATAAAATCAGATATTCAATAAATTAGTTAAGTGATAAGATACTAAGCAAGAAAGAAAAATAATTATTTACACAATTCTCATTCATTATATTTTATTCATATTCTCTATAATAAATAACACAAAGTAATTAAAAAATTAGTTAAGCTAAAAAACCATTTATATTATCATAATTTCATTGATTCAAATTTCTCTTAGTTATGGAATTATATATGTATTAAATAGGAAAAAATTTACTCCTCAGTAATTAAATATAGTTTTTTTTATTTTCTTTAGAAAGATCATTTTCTTCTTTTTTGTTTTGTATATAATTTCTATCTTTGGAAAAAAAAAGTTTCTCGTATATTAGGTAATGATATTTTTACTTGCTTTTAAGAATCATCTTTATATTTTATATTTATTTTTTATCTTAGTAAAAAAAAAAAGTTACTCCCCTTAAATTAAGTATAAATTTTGTTATTTGATTTTAAAAAATTATCTTTAGGATAGTATTTCAGTTCAACAGAAATAATTTCCGATCAAACTTTATTTACCCTCAATTGAACTCCAAATTAGTCAATACACATTTCCTCCCATGAATTGGACTACTAAGGCCATAAAAAAAGTCACCTTAATATTTTATATTGAATAAACAATTTCTAATTTTAGTTGAAATATTCCTCCCTATAAATTAAGTATAGGTTTTCTTACTTGCTTTAAAAATAAATTTCATATTTTTTGTTATTTCTATGTTTAAGAAAAATGTTAATCTCCACAAATTAAGTATAGATTTTGTTACTTGTTTTCTTTAAAATATTATTTTTATATTGTTTACATAACTTGCTGGGAGAAGAAGAGGAAAGAAAAACCACACCTCCTCATTTTACATATAAATTTTAGACATTAATTTTACTTATACTTGATACTTTAAATAAAATAAATTATTCATTGAATTACTTAAGTGAAAAGACAATAAGCAAGAAATAAACCAAAAAACATTTACATTAATCTCATCAGTTATATTTTATTCATATTCTACCTGAAACATCACAATGCTAGTGATTATGTTGGATGGAGGTGAGGGGGTAGGAGTCATTTTATTTAATGACTGAATTTTGAAATTGTCTAGTAGCAGTAGTAAAACACAAATGGACCTCTGCAATGACGTTAATTACTACTATAGATAATTGTAACTTTTTATTAAATTCTATATTTTTATGACAATTGACTTATATTATTTTGGTACAAAAAAAACGGCAATACAATTTGGAACATGACTAAAATAGTGGGGATCAACTTGAGGATTCAGAGCTCGAGCAAGAGAGTGAGTCATTGAGTTAACTTGTCTCCCTACAAAACAAACACAAAAGTTTGGTAAATCACATAGCATAGTACGACAGTTGGATAAGATCGCACCATATTTCGATTTATCTTAGCGATAGTTATATACTTCATTCTCCACTTGAAGGCAATCAAATTCAATAATGATATCATCAATATCTAGATCTTAGGCTACCAACATGGTTAGGGCATTCCTTTCATGAATCAACAATTTAAACGGGGAAGTGTGAGATAAAGCCATGAAAAATTGACCTCTATCATCCTTCATAAAACAACGAACTTAAATGAACTTTCCTAGCTCTTTGACAAAAGCAGCGCCTATATTGCATTTTAGAGTCCCTAGAGGAGGAGGTTCCCATCCTTACTACCATTAGATTTGCAATGGGTCTTAATTTTTCCTTCTCAATCACTTGAGCTTTTCTCCAATCGTAGTCAAAAAACTCCTGAGCTTGATGTACCTCCAGCTCAGCGCACAATCACTTACAACAATTCTATTTTACATACAGGTTGAGTGTGACATTCTAGGCTAAGCGTCCAGGCAATTATGCATAAACAACAGTGCAACGCATTTGATCCTATTTAAGCTCCAAGGATGCAAATAGAAGGTAGATAATTGGTTGGGGGACTATTTAGGGTTTGAGGTTGCAGTTGCAAAGCTATCTTTTACCCTCCATGGCTTCCATACCATTTCTCATCATCTATTTTCTTCTTGTAGTTTGATTTACCCATTTTAGGGGTTGATGTAGTTGAATTGATCTTGATGCACTGCTAGAAACGTAACGATCTACATCGGTGGAAAAGCCATTTCTACGTCGGGCCAGCCACCGTCTTTGTTACAGGTGTCGTTGTTTCCCGACAACGATTACGACGGTGCCGCCATACCCGTCGTTGTAATTAAAAAATGCAACGTCATGCCCAGTTTAGGACAGTCGTCGTAAACATGAAAGCGACGACGGGTATTCATTAATATCTGTCGTTGTCTTAAGCTGTCAACGTCACGGTTGACATAAACGCCGCCATTGTATTCAGCATAACGACGTCGTTTATACATAAACGTCGTCGTTGTAGGTTATGCATCAACGTCGTGCGTCCATAAAGGCCGTCATGGTAACAACGACTTCAACGTCGGCCATTCAGATAGCCTGTCGTTCTTGTTGTCATTTTCAACGACGTTGTGTATGTCCCACCGTCGTTGAGTTTGTTGGTGTGAAGTTACAAAGGAGATTTCTTTGGGGAGGGGGTCAAGACAACAACAAGATTGCTTGGATAGCATGGGAGAAAGTGTGTCTTCTTAAACACAAAGGGGGTTTAGGCATCAAGGATATTCAGACTTTTAATTTGGCCCTTCTAGGTAAATGGATGTGGAACCTTATGCAGCACCAAGGGTCTCTATGGGTTGCAGTTTTGGAGGCACCATATGGGGACTGGAGGGGTTTACTTGAAGAAGGAAGAGCCAATCTGCAGTCCATTTGGTGGAGGGATTTAAAAAGAGGCATTCAGCACTCTCACTATGGTATAAGTTTACAACAGCAACTCAAATGGAAGGTAGAAGTTGGGGACAAGGTAAAAATTTTATCCACTGCAGTAAGATCCAACCTTTATGGTGGGATTCAATGTCCTGGATAAATTTCAAAGGTGTTATGCCATTGAGTACAAAACAGCTGTTCATGTAGTACTCCTTTTTGCAGGATGATGGTAGAAGGAATAGGAGGTGGCAATATTGGTGGTTGGTTATCACTTGGTCCACTTGGCAGCTTCGAAACAAAATTCTGTTCTCCGAAGCGACCTTCGATGGAAACAAATTGGTTGAAGACGCCACTTTCTTAATGTGGACTTGGGTTCATAATTTGGAGAAGGATTTTACTATCCATTTCAATCAATGGTCCAGTAATTTCAAACATAATTTTTTGCAGTAGTAGGGGTGGCATTGGGATCAAATCACATGTATTTTTTCTTCCCATATTTTGGTTCCCAATCAGACTTATGCTGCCTGATTGAGGAACCATATTTATGGTGACTAACTCTGTAATCAGTACCTCTGGTACTTCTTTAATATATATATATATATAATTTATCTTTGTTGATAAAAAAAAAATCTCAGCAGCAGGCAGGTGCAGGTAAATGACATCCTCTGTCCTTTTTGCAGAAATTAAGAGGAAGATGCTGCTCATTTATTCTTCACCTGCAACAGCATCCTCCCTCTATGGTGGGAGTCAATGTCATAAGGGGTAAAATGTTTTTTCAGTTTTGTTCCTATTCAAAGACAGGTGAAAGATAATATGCTGTGGTTGGCTGAATCTAATGGACAATACACTACAAGGTCAGCTTATAGCTTATGCATGAACACCACTTCAGTAAATTCTGATGGCAACATTTTTAAGACAAAAATGTGAATGAGTTTGGGGCAAATGTGAATCATAGTACAAGATGTCGGTGGTGGATTGCCTTAACTAGCTCTATATGGCAACATAGGAATCATTTGATTTTCCAAGGAAAACCTTTTGATCCCTATAAAGTCATGGAACATGCTAATTTTTTAGCTTGGTCATGGTTAAAGGCTAAGGATAAAAATTTTAGTACTAGCTTCCACTACTGGTCCTCTAATATTTCCAATTTCGTTGCCTAGTTGGGTTTGGGCCTGGTTGATTTTTGCTTTTGTTGATGGTTTTCTTGGAGGGTAGGACCTTGGTGCTTTGTAATTTTAATCTCTGGTACCACTGGTACTGGTTTACTTATTAATAATATATATATATATATATATATATATATATATATATATATATATATATTTTCAGCCTTCCAAAAAAATAGGATGAGAGTTGGAGAAATTCTGCACTTGTCACTGCTATGGTGCAATCTGTGATTCGCAATACAAATTTATTCTCAATCCACTCTCCAAGTAACTCTTCCTCCCACATAAATAACAGTCTTTTCCACCTTCAATATCATCTCACACCTCTATCCCACCAGCTCCCTGTATCAGCCACCTAATGACGAATTTGTCTAATTCTCTGTGAGGTAGGTTACAAGTTAATTAGTCAATTAATAAGTTTTTTTTCTTCTCTTCTCTTAATATTTGATGCATAATCATAACAAAAAGACATCAACTATTCAAGTACAATCTCGATTGAAGTATGTACGAATGATCTTTGTGGGGTGGTTGGGGGCAGGAAACAAGGATAGATGGGTGGGCCATTAAATCATTGCTAAATATCTATGCATAAATAACCAGTTCACTTGGCACCTTTGTGGTCACAAGCTCACAGAGAAAAAACACTCATTCCAATATAGAAAATCTTGAATCATGGGTTCATTAGGTGAGACTCAGATTACTCCTAATTGGGTATTGATTCTCTCCCCTACAATGAGTCTCATACAATGCAATACAGAACAGTCAAAACCAGCCATAGAAAAAGTAGAATCCAATCCAGCAATACAACCATACTGTAATGTGCTTTTGAAGTGTAGCATTATCATAAAAACATATGAACATTGGTTTTATTATTACGAATTGCATACCATAATTTTACTGTTATGCAGGCGTTCAACAACAATGAGTGCAAAGGGATACCATAATTTTCAGATTCAGAACAAACGCACCTTTGTGTACTTAGTTTGAGGGTGTGACCTTCTTCTAATTAGTTCCAAATAGCACCTTGCAGTTCAAACATGTATACTATAGTAACTTGTTTCACACAATTACTTTTTTTCAAACACTACTACCGTAACATGAACAATGAGTGGAAATGGATACAAATTGGGAAATAGGGTTTTTGTTTTATGTTAAGGTACAACCACAAACAATTCAAATACTAACAATTAAACACAAAAGGGCAAGATTTTCACAAAAAATACCAAGACACAACTCAAAATAGTGGACATGCTTACCTTCACCAACACTGGAAAGGTCTGAAAAACCCACGACTTTGCCTGCGTCGCGGTAGCGGTGGTGGGAGCAGCGGGTCACGGGGACAAGTTCTTCACGGCGACAACCTAAATCTCAGGC
Organism: Glycine soja; assembly: GCF_004193775.1. Lineage (NCBI taxonomy): Eukaryota > Viridiplantae > Streptophyta > Magnoliopsida > Fabales > Fabaceae > Glycine > Glycine soja. The sequence continues at coordinate 2,622,857 of NC_041004.1, forward strand.
TGGTAGCGGGACGGACTTCACGGCGGTGCTAGGTTTTTCAAGGGTTGCAGTCGAGGCGCCAGGTTTTTCGAGTTGTAATTCAGGCAAGCAAGGGCGCTGGTGCTTTTTTGCGAGAATATATAAACTCAAAAATCTACGACGGTGATTCGTAACACCGACTTTGTATTTTTATTTCTACGACGGTCCAACCATCATGACCGTCTTTGATGACTTCAACAACGACGGGCTTAAATACAAACGTCGTTGAACATGAAACGCTGCACATAAAAACTTTGAATAATTACGGAATTGCCACCATGTTGATAACAACGACGGGTTCTTCAGGTCCGTCTTAAAAACTGTGTCGTAGAAAGGCCTTTTTGTAGTAGTGATGTTTACATTTTGATTATTAATCTATGTTTATTTTTCATTATTAAGTGTTATCCTCTATGCATTAATGCTTGCTTTCGCTTGATCATCCTTTTCTTGATGTTGTGGTTTGAATTGTCACTGAAAAATGCTTTTGAACTTAGAAATAAAGAAGAACACCTAATGGGTTTTGTGTCTAGAGATAGGACAGAGTTTGTTAGTCATCTTTTAACTCTTATTCTTTATGCAAGTCACTTAGGTAGATTAGTCAAGGGATTGATAGTTTGATCAATGGACATAGATTCTTTCCATTCGAGGGATCGGGGTTTGAGTATTTTTGTGAGTCGATGATTATAATTGGGCATTGTACTTACAATACAAGGACTAAAAATAAACAAAAAACTTACGGGAATTAAAATTTAGAAAACAACTTTCAGGGACTAAAATTAGAAAAATACATTTAAAAGGACAAAAAATAAATAAAAAAGACTAATTTACAGGTACCAACAACATATTTAAACCTATTGAGATTATATAATATTTTGGAAGATTGCAAGTATATTAGTTTTTAATATATTTCTTATTCGAATTTTACTAAACGTGAATTAGAATTTATTATTTTATTTTAGGAGAATTATAATTATCGATAAATTGAGGGAGGGATAGAACATCGAGAGAGATCTTCACTAATGGATGGTTACATGCTCATCCCACAAGTAAAGTTGACACTAATGTTATCAAACTTGATCAAGAGTCTACATAAATTCGTCAAAGTTCTAAAAATATTTTTTAATAAATTTAAAAAACCAGTTAAACATAATTTTTTAATATTTCAAAACCAGTTAAACATAATTTTTTAATATTTCAATTTCCTTTAAATTTATTAAAAAATATTTTTTTCATATATTAATTTTTAGCACTTATTCATAGGAGTCTCTATCTATTTTTTTTTAATAGGCAAACTAGACCAAAAAATCTTAAGAGTAAAAAAAAGTTAAAAAGAATATATAATGCAAGCATATGTAGATTGAGAAAGAAGAAAAATTAAAGAAAACAGTGTATTTGTATATTTTTCAAAATCGAACAGCTAGCTAAAGGTTGGAAATAAAATTTAGAGTAAAGTATGTGGTGAAATCTCACAAAGACAATGTCGATGTAAACTTTATAAGTGGGGAGTAATCCTCACCTTACAAACCGGTTTTGTAGGGTTGAGTGCGAGGGAAGGTGTGGTAAAAGTCCGCCAAAGAAAAATTAAAGATGACCAACCTATGTGCTGTCCAATTTGCCTGGTACCTCTAGAAATAATTGCACCAATTGTCTCCATGCATTTTATTTAAGTATGCAACAAAGGCATACGTCACTTTGTTTGCGCAATGTGAAAACAAAGGCATATATGTCACTTTGGATCCCATGTATATAAAAGTTGTTTGTTCATAAACATGGATCCATAACTTGTGGATCCCATGTATTTAATATAGTAAGACCTGAATAAGATGATTTAATTAAGAAGACTTGGATTAATTAAAATGTTTATCCAAAGAAGGTTAGTTACATGTTCAGACGCATAAAACAATAATTAACTAGAAATATTGTAGTATGATTTAACAGATATTTAAAAATTTGATCCAATCATCTATATAAGAGGAAGGAGTGGTGTCCGATATAATCACACCAACCAAAGCCACAAAAGAAAAGCAGTAGCAACAGCCCATATAAAATATAATGGCCGAAACCTGCGACTCCAACAATAAAGTGATCCGTGAATACCACCATGATGCTTCCTTTATGTCAAGGTGTGACATCTTTACTGATGTTACCGAGTACCAACTGTGTCTGGCATATGCCGGAGAATCTGGTAAAGGAAAGTTCGAACCTAAGTGGGACACAGACAATGTCACTCCCCAACTTATCGAGCAGTTCAAGCTAAATTGTGATGCCTCGGGTCTGCCAGTCAAAGTATTTGTCAGCATCGGAGGAGATGACCCCTTCAAAGTTGCTGCTGGTGGTGCCGATGATTGGGTTCTCAATGCCACAACCACACTCCACCACATGATCAACGAGTACCACATCGATGGAATCGATGTTAACTACACCACAATCCAGTGCAACCAAACATTGTTTGTTAACTGCATTAAGGGTCTCATAAAGGGCCTAAGGGAAGCTCTATGCACCACTGGGTTTGTGGCTTCCTTAGCTCCAGATGCTGCCACCAATGAGACTTTCTACTTGCCCTTGTACCGATCTATTGATAATTCTTGGATTGGAACTGTTGTGTTTCAGTGCTTCGTTGATTTCGAACCTCTAGATCCTAACAGACCAGTTGAAAGCTTGGTGCGCCAGGTTGAGAAGATAGTGGGAGAGTATGATTATTATGACTCTAAGATCTTGCTTGGCTACAGCGCCATTAAGGAGGATTGGAATAAAGTTTCACCACCCCTCTTCTTTCTTGCTCTCAATCGCCTAGTGCATTCTTGGCCTAGGGTTAAGGGCGCATCTGTCAAGGTTATTAGTGACACCTATGCCTTCATTCCCCCAACGTGGATCCCTAAACTCCTGTCTTTGGCCGTCTCCGATGCTGGAAAATATCCTTAATTGAAGATCCATAATTATTAAGTTCTATCTATGGAATAAGACCCATGCTATATCTATTAATTCTATGTGTGTGTTCCTTCTGCCTATATCTATATATGTTGTGCGTGCATTTGAAAAAACAATGCATGGCATGCATATTTGTGCTTGTTAATGCCTACGTGCATCTTTGTCTCATCAATAAAATATATTATATGTCTTTGTGCTTCATAATAATGTGTATGGGCCTATTACTATGAAGCAAAGTTGTAGTATCAATTCAGACTGGTTTGATCCACAATCAGTGTCTAAACCAATTTGAGCTAGTATTTGAATGACCATTCATGCTACTCAAATCCACCAAGGTTGACCTGATTGACCAAGTTTTTTAAATATTTAATTAATATGTTATTTAATATAATTTATATATATTTGTTTTTTTAAGATCAGTGACCCAGTCTAAGTTGACCAAGTTTTTTAAATATTTAATTCATATGTTATTTAATATAATTTATATATATATTGTTATTATTTTTATATGGAATAGACTTCTATGGGTCTACGAGTCGAATCATTGAGTCTTTAAAACTTTGACGAATTTATGTAGACTCCTGATCAAGTTTGATAACATTAATGTCAACTTTACTTGTGGGATGAGCTTGTAACCATCCATTAGTGAAGATCTCTCTCCATGTTTTATCCCCCCTTAATTTACCGATAATTATAATTCTCCTAAAATAAAATAATAAATTCTAATTCACGTTTAGTAAAATTCGAATAAAAAATATATTAAAAACTAATATACTTGCAATCTTCCAAAATATTATATAATCTCAATAGGTTTAAATATGTTGTTGGTACCTGTAAATTAGTCTTTTTTATTTATTTTTTGTCCTTTTAAATGTATTTTTCTAATTTTAGTCCCTGAAAGTTGTTTTCTAAATTTTAATTCCCGTAAGTTTTTGTTTATTTTTAGTCCTTGTATTGTAAGTTTATGTTTTTTCAATTTTAGTCCCTTTAAGATTGTAATTTATTCATTTGTAATCTGCATAAGTTCATGCTTAATTACAATGACCAAAATTATATTGAAAAAATACAAATTTACAGGGACTAAAAATAAATATAAAAATTTACAAGGATGAAAATGAAAAAAAACACATACTTACCAAAACTAAATATGAATAATTTTTTCACAAAGATCAAAATTTTAAAAAAAATACAAACTTACAAAAAGAAAAATGTATTTAAGTCATATAATATGATGATTTAAATATTTATCATTCAATATCGAGATTTTAGTTAATTGAACTAAATGTATTTAAAAGAGATTTAATTGATATGAATTTACAATTAAAGTATCAAAATTAAAAATTATCAACTATTATTTATCAATAATCAATGATAATGAGTTAAAATCATAATTTAGACATTCTTAAATCATCTTTTCATGTCAGATATCAGAAAAAACATATTTTTGAAGAAAATATTGATTAGGTTCTTCGAATGAAAATTGATTTTGAGGGTGTAATAACCAAAATGGATTTTAATGTCTATGTACACTCAATTTTCTATTATAATTAGTTATATATATATATATATATAATTAAAATTAAATGGACATAATTAAAATTAAGATAATATGTGTATAATATGCTAACTTGAAGGCAATCGGATTCAATAATGAAATCATCAATCCCAGATCTTTGAGCCATTAGAAGGCTACCAACATGGCTAGGGCCTTCCTTTCATGAGTTCAAACGGGGAAGTGTGAGATAAAGCCATGACAAAGTGACCTCTATCATCCCTGATACAACAACCAACTTAAAAGAATTTTCTTATTCGACAAAAGCAGCATCAATATTGCATTTTAAAGTCCTTAGAGGAGGAGGTTCCCACCTTACTACCATCAGATTTGCATTGGGTCTTAAGTATGACTTCTCAATCACTCAAGCTTTTCTCCAAATCTCTTACAACAATTCTATTTTACATACAAGCTTAGTGCTACATGCTAGGCTAAGCGTGTAGGCACTTATGCAGAAATAAGAGTGCAACACATTTGACCCTATTTAAGCTCCAAGGATGCAAATAGAAGGTAGATAACTTGTTGGGGGACTATCTAGGGTTTGAGGTTGCAGGTGCAAAGCTCTCCCTTTCCCTCCATGGCTTCCCTACCATTTCTCGTCATCTATTTTCTTCTTGTAGTTAGGTTTACCCATTTTAGGTGTTGATGTAGTTGAATCCATCCTGATGTTTACATTTTGATTATTAATGTATGTTTATTGTTCATTATTATGTGCTTTCCTCTATGCATTAATGTTTGCTTTATCTTGACCACCCTTTTCTTGATGTTGTGGTTTGAATTGTTAGTGGAAAATGCTTTGGAATTTAGAAATATAGAGGAACACCTAATGCGTTTTGTGTCTAGAGATAGAACAAAGCATGTTAGTCATCTTTTAACTCTTGTTTTTAAAGCAAGTCATTTGGGTAGATTAGTCAAGGAATTGGTAGTTTGGTCAAGGGGCTTAGATTCTTTCCATCCGAGGGATCGGGGTTTGAGTATTTTTGTGAGTTGATTATTTATTGTGCTTTGAACTAGATTAGTGATCTTTTTTAGCATGAGGAGGTGGTTTAGTGAAATCAACCCTAATTCTTTTATTCTTTGTTATTTTACTTCTTTTTATCGCACTCCAAGTGTTCATAAAAATTTCCCAAAAATAGTTTCTTGTTCTTTTTCTCTTGAACTTTATGTTTATTTCATTTCCTATTATTTATATTGTTACAATCAAATTCTAATTGTTTCTGAAAGCCATAGTTAGTCAATATTCACTACTAGAAAAGCGAGATTCTACATCGGTTATCGTGAGCATTCTACATCGGTTGACGACCGTCGTCGTAGCCAATGTCATAAAAAGGGATAGCCTTTTCCATTTTAGAATGCTGAACATTCTACCTGCACCAAATTTACAATTGGTTTCCAAAGTATCAGTATCACATTCAATCACATGATAAGAAGCAAAGTTTTCACAAAGTATCATGCATATCAAAATTTATGGGGTTTGGTCCCCAACTTCACACAATCTAGTATTCCTAAAATAACAATATAGTAATAAAAACTAACAATTATTAGATCTGCTTACAAGTACAACACAATGATTTACTTGTGATCGAAGAACTTCCTTGTATGTTCCAATTTCTCGTAAGGCTATGGTGAATTTGGTCATAACAGGGTCTGGAATAGAAACTCAGTCATAAATCATTTCATCACCATTAGACTTTTAGAGTTAAAAGTAACATCCAGACTTAAAATCATTTCATAACAGGGCCTGCAAGCGAATATGTAAGATTGCTGAAGTTGTCAAAGCCAAGAAAACATTAGAAAACTTCCTATTGCAAGATTGCTGTATATAAACAATACAAGGAATGAGCTTGTCCTTGCATAGAACTGGAAGTTGTGCTAATTCCAATGATGAAACCTGCAAAAGATGTATCATGATGAAAATATATAATTTTTCTACTCAATTAATATTGCTGAAGAACATTGGAAGTTGTCAAAGCCAAGAGTGTCAAGCAAATATGTAAGAGCAACCTTTGTCCCAGTTTCCAGTTGGACGTATCTCCATAAACTAATCAAGGATGAAGGATGTAAGGTCAAAAGTTTAAGAACTAAACATTATTGTATTCATCAATAGCAATTTTAGTTTGGTACCTTTCTTCCTCCTGATATGTAAAATCGGGGTAAGCTTTCATAATAGTCTTCACCATTTCTTTGAGAACACCAACTTCCTATAAATTTTTTTTGAAGAAACACAATTTCATAAGCTTATATATGATCCTCATATTTTCACATTAGATTTGTCAATCTAGTTTGTATCTTAGTACCTCTTCATTTTTCACACACCGGTAGTGTACAGTGACACAAAATCTATTATCCTCAATCATAGAGTCCTTTATTCTTCTTGTATTTTCTTTCAAAACCTTACTATCTGCAAGACATAAATGGAACATTCAGGAACAGAGGCAAATGATATATGAAGGCTTAATCTCTTCACATGTGCAAGGGAAAAAATTAAGGGACAATTTGAATTAGGCTTATACTTTATAGGAGCTTTTCAATCGTCCAACTTCCTTAATTAATAACCTATTTACTTTTTATATCATTAACTTTTATAATAATTATTTTAAAATTTATACTTGACTGAGTGAATTAATACAACCTCAAAAACAAAAGGAAAATAATACAACCTCAAAAACAAAAGGAAAATAAAGCTAGGATGATATCTAATGTCTACATAGTGCAATATTTTGTTGACTGAGTGAATTACCTTATCCTTGCTCCTTCCACTAACAACGGCAGTGGTAAAACAATTGACAACTTCACATACAGCTGCACGCATCTGCAAAACAGTTGGCAGCTTCCTATAAATTTATTTTATTTTTACTTACTAATCATGTATAATAAATTTAAAATAATTACTTTAAAAATCATATAAATAATTATTTTTTATTAATTGATAATGTAAAAAAATTTACCCTAATAGTATATAAACATTAAACTTTACACGTATATAAAATCATATTAATATTTATTTAAGAGTCTTGTTAATAATATCATTAGGGTACTTGTTAAGAAATTAATAAGTAAATTTTTTAAAGTTCAAATAATACACTGTTATACTTTCTAATAAAAAATCGCTTTTGATTCATTAATTAATTTCCTAACAACAACAATTAGCATTGGTAAAAAAATAACAAAAATAGTTAGCCTTTTGCTTTATTTAATAAGGTGTATTTAGGTGATGTTTGAAAAGAACTAGCACTAAACTTACACAACAATGTCTACAGTTGAAAAATCGTTTTAAGATATAAAATGGATGTTAACAGTTGAAATATGATTGAAGTGACATTTTTGTTTGATAAGTTCTTATTAAATTAGTGAGAATTAATCTATTTATGCACGTTACAAATGTATTAAGGATTTCTAATTCAATTGCTCGTGCAGACTTTGTATCACCATACTTAGACAATTGTTCATTTTCCCTATTTCAACATTAACTCATTTTTGTATAGCTGCATCTTACTTAACTTCATTACTGAAAACGGGAGTAAATATTAGGACTGGTACCTAAAATTTTCCAATGTCAGAAGCTGTGTGATTTCGTTGAACAATTCTTCGTTAAATGTAACAAACACTTTCAAATCCTTCACTAATATTTCTACAGCCTTGGACCAGTCATGCCTACGAAAATTTAAAACAGTTCAACTAAACTTGTCAGCTAGTAGTAGAAGCCTAGAACTAGGATGCAGAGAAAGAGAGAGTCAACAACAGAATCTAAATGTGAACTTGTTATGAGCTTACTTATCTAAAGCCTCCAGATACTTCTGCTTCCTTATCTCAAAAAATATCTTCATAGAATACCTATTATCATCCACCTTTGTGAAACCAGAGAGGTATTTCTCCACCTCATCCCAATTGCCATTGTGCACTTCATCCTCAAAATATGAATGTTAAAGAAAAACGCTGACTCCTGCTCAAGCCTATTATTATTTTTAACAAAAATAAAACAAGTTAATTAATGCAGCTGGTCTCACATTCAAATTCCTGCGAGATATATACCAATGAGGTATTTCTCCACCTCATCCCAACTCTACATGACAAAAGATCAAAATTAGATACTGACTTTTCAAACCTATCCAAGCCCAGTTTAAAAGGGAAAAGGGACATGAGATTAATATTAGCACAACCAACTGAAATTTTACCAGCAATCAATTCACTGAGAGAACAGGTGTATAACAAAAAACCAAAACATATAAATCAGAAAGTCTCCCAAAGCTAATACTAGGTGGCTCTGAAGCTCACTCACTTGTAAAGGTAAAAACCATGTATGTTGTTTTCACTCATAGTAATACTATCAGAGTAGGAATTATGAATCTTACAAGGGATGAAGCTGGCACTCCAATTTCTTCAACTACTTCATGAACAATGCTGTAAAAAATCTCCTGTGAAACCTTAACGTTAATAGATTCTGTTAACTCCTTGTCATATTGATGAGATGTTATACCAATTTCTTGAGGCTGTCAATCAGTAATAAAGAAAAATCAACGTATAGCCAAGTCATCGCATAAATTTTATGAACATGAAAAAATTATGGGCTTCTATTCAGTAATCAATTAATCATTGAACAGAAGACAATACAGTAAAGTAGAAAGAGCAAAATACAATACGGTACAGCAAAAAGGAACATATATCATGACAAATAAATGCATCACACCCCCATAAATGAAATTAAAGACTTATTTTTGAACTAACTGTCCATTACATATCTATTGTAGAAAATAAAGGTACTACTGCAACACTAGATAGCAGCAACAGAAAGGATTTAACACATCCACTTCACCATTGAATACCTCAGGGTGGCCTCCAGGGAAAACAAAATGTCCAGGAAATTCATCAACATTATTACTTCATTGTAATACTAGTATTTTGTTGTCATTTGTCTCTACCACTGCACCATTTCCTAGTGGGCTGGAGGTGTGCTGACAAAGAACAGAATCATCTGAGGAGAAATAAGGATGAAGCCAAAAGATTGACAAATAAATCAATACCAATTCAAAGCAAAGAAAGGATGGAAGAGGATGAGGCAGAGCGAGAGGGAACATAACTCAACCCTCATCCCCTTCCTGATGATTTTATTGGACATCAAAGCAACTTCAATTTGAAAGTTAGGAGTCACATTATCCTAAGTTCAGGTGCTAACAGTTTAAGGTCACAGGGTAACCACAAAATAGTAGTACTTGAGTTAAAAAGAAGGCAGAAAATTGTAATGATTTACCTTCTAATGGAAACAGGAACCTTTCCCACATAGGACTTAAATTTGTCCCCACAAAAGTCCTGGAAGAAATTTTAACCAATAATTAATAAATAAAGGGAAGTAGAACTGAAGCAAAAATAAATCCAAGGAGAGAATAGCAATAAGATTCAACTACAACAAAAATAAACGATTTAATCATAATTAACACATAAATATAACTTTGTCATCATTGATTTGACTATTTTCTCTTCACGGAAGCAAACCCTAATACGATGACACATATGAATGCGATTTTTTATTAAAAAAGGGGGAAATGAAAACAACCTACCTGCCAGAGTATAAGAGGATTGGTTGTCTTAGCAGCGGGAGAGTGGTCAGCATCAGGTTCAGCTTGCAGAGGCGAAGAAACAACCACCGCCACTTGGGTTTTCGGAAACTGTTGATATGAACCCTCATGGCACAAGGGCTGACTTAGGATCGTCTAGGATTAAACCTTGGTGGAAAATGTGGAAATTGATTAAGGAAAGGATGACGAATAAGGTGGTTAATTTCGTAGGTCTTAATAAGGTGGTTCTTGGCATAAAATGGAATAATGAGATAAGAAAACGTAGGTTAAGTGGTGGCTGGACAGAAATATAGAAATGACAAAAACTCAAGCTACATGGCTCCAAATGTGGTGATTCCAAAACGAGGTGAAAGGACTCGTCTTGAAATTCAATTTAGGCTCAAGAATCACTTAATTTGAGTGCGTAAAACGGGAGTTATGACCACGAGATAATTCTGGGCAGAGGTGGATTTTCTGGAATTGTGATTTGAAAGAACAAGGTTTGTAAGCATTGTCATTGATTCTTTCAAGCACTTGAAATGGTCCATCTCCCCTTGGTTGAAGCTTTGATTTCCTTTGTTCCGGAAACCTTTCTTTTCTCATGTGCACCCAAACCCAATCTCCGGGTTCGAAGACAACCTTCTTTCTCCCTTTGTTGGCTTGTTTAGCATAGCTTTTATTTTTCCTCTCAATTTGATCTTTGACTCTCTCATGAAGCTTCTTCACATAGTCCGCCTTTGCTTGACCTTCTTTATGCTTAAAAACAGAAACATTAGGCATAGGCAAAAGATCAAGAGGAGTTAGTGGGTTAAAACCATAAACAACTTCAAAAGGAGAACAATTAGTGGTGCTATGAACAGCTCTATTGTAAGCAAATTCAACATGGGGTAAACAAGCTTCCCAAGTTTTCAAGTTCTTCCTCAAAACTGTCCTAAGCAAAGTTCCCAAAGTCCTATTAACAACTTTCGTTTGCCCATCGGTTTGTGGGTGACAAGTGGTTGAAAATAACAATTTAGTGTCCAACTTGCTCCACAAAGTCCTCCAAAAATGACTTAGGAACTTAGAGTCCCTATCACTAACAATGCTCCTTGGCAAACCATGGAGTCTCACAATCTCCTTGAAAAACAAATCAGCCACATGGGAAGCATCATCAACTTTTTTACATGGAATAAAATGAGCCATTTTAGAAAACCTATCAACAACCACAAAAATGGAATCTCTACCATTGCTTGTTTTTGGCAGCCCCAAAACAAAATCCATGGATAAATCAATCCAAGGATACTCCAGAATTGGCAATGGAGTATACAATCCATGAGGCTTTACCTTAGACTTTGCCTTTTTACATACAATGCAATGTTCACAAAATTTCTGCACATCCTTTTTCATATGAGGCCAATAAAAATGTTCTTGTAATGTTTCTAGAGTCTTTTGGACCCCAAAATGCCCCATTAAACCTCCTTCATGTGCTTCACAAACAAGCAAATTTCTAGTAGAACATTTAGGCACACACAATTTGTTTTCTTTGAAAAGAAAGCCTTCATGTCTAAAGAAACCATTTTCTGAAAATTTTTCACAATTTTTAAAAATTTCTCCAAAAGTTTCATCATTTTCATACATGCTTTTCAAACATTCAAGACCAATCAATTTTGTTTCAAGCATAGAAAGTAATGCATGACGCCGAGAAAGAGCATCGGCTACAATATTACCTTTTCCCTTTTTATGTTTGATAACATAAGGGAATTGCTCTAGGAATTCCACCCACTTCGCATGCCTTTTGTTAAGCTTGCCTTGCCCCTTGATATATTTGAGGGACACATGGTCACTATGAATGACAAATTCCTTGGGATAAAGGTAGTGTTGCCATGTTTTCAAAGCCCGTACTAAGGCATACAACTCCTTATCATAAGTTGAATAGTTAAGGGTAGGACCACTTAACTTTTCACTAAAATAAGCAATTGGATGGCCTTCTTGCATCAACACAGCCCCAATCCCAACATTTGAAGCATCACACTCAATTTCAAAAGATTTTTGAAAGTTTGGCAACGCAAGTATGGGGGCATTAGTTAGCTTTTGCTTAAGAACATTGAAAGCTTCTTCTTGTTTCTCTCCCCATTTGAAACCAACATTTTTCTTGAGCACTTCATTGAGAGGTGCTGCCAATGTGCTAAAATCCTTCACAAATCGTCTATAAAAACTTGCTAAGCCATGAAAACTCCTCACCTCGGTCACGGACTTAGGTGTAGGCCATTCTTGAATAGCCCTAACCTTCTCCTCATCAACTTGTACTCCTTTTGAACTCACAACAAAACCAAGAAACACAACATGGTTAGTACAAAAGATGCATTTTTCAAGATTGGCATACAATTGTTCTTCTCTAAGCACAGTCAAGACAGATTTTAAATGATCAATATGCAAATCAAGTGAAGTGCTATAGATAAGAATATCATCAAAGTACACCACAACGAACTTTCCTATGAACTCTCTCAAGATATGGTTCATTAGTCTCATGAAAGTGCTAGGAGCGTTAGTTAGGCCAAAAGGGATAACCAACCATTCATACAAACCATATTTTGTTTTAAAAGCAGTTTTCCATTCATCCCCTTCTCTAATCCTAATTTGATTGTATCCACTTTTTAAATCGATTTTAGAGAAGTAACATGCACCATGCAATTCATCAAGCAAATCATCAAGCCTAGGTATAGGATGCCTATATTTAATGGTGATGTTATTAAGAGCTCTACAATCGGAACACATGCGCCATGTCCCATCCTTTTTAGGGACCAAAATCACTGGGACAGCACAAGGACTCATACTATCTCTTACCCAACCTTTGCTAATGAGTTCATCCACTTGTCTTTGAATCTCTTTGGTTTCTTGTGGATTACTTCTATAGGCTGGCCTATTGGGCAAAGAAGCTCCCAGAATGAGATCAATTTGATGCTCAATTCCCCTCAAAGGTGGTAGTCCACTTGGCACATTTGGTGGAAACATGTCTTGAAAATCCTGCAAAAGAGTTTTAACACTAGAAGGCACTTCAAAATCATCAAAAGTGTTAGTGGTCAAAATCTGATTTTTGCAAAATAAGATATATAATGACTGTTTAGCACGAAACAACCTCTAGACCTCACTTTTTGTGGCTAAATAGCTCTCCCTCACTTCAAGTGTTTCACTCTTCTTTTGTTCACTCTTTTTCCTCTCAAGTGTTTCCCTCTTTTTCTCACTCTCAAGTGTTTTGCTCACTTTTTCTTTTTCTCTTTTCTCTTGAAGAAGTTTTTCTCTCATTTTCTTTTGATCCTCACACACTTCTTGTGGACTCAATGGCTTGAGCACAATCTTTTTGTCTTGGTGCATGAAAGAGATCTTGTTGGTGTAACCGTCATGATTGGCTCTTTTATCAAATTGCCATGGTCTCCCCAAAAGTATGTGACTGGCCTCCATAGGAACAACATCACAAAGTACCTTATCATTGTATTTCCCAATGGAAACGTCCACTTCAACTTGCTGCCTCACTTGCACCTCCCCATCCTTACTAAGCCATTGAAGTTTGTATGGCCTAGGATGTGGTTTAGTAGCTAAATTTAGCTTTGACACTAATCTAGCACTAGCCACATTGGTGCAACTACCTCCATCAATGATCACCATGCACACCTTGCCATTGATTAAACATCTAGTGTGAAAGATGTTTTCTCTTTGGCTCTCCTCCTCATGCTTCAATTGACCACCAAGTAACCGCCTAATCATCAACAAATCTCCCTCCGGAGTCTCCTCTTCCTCTATGTACTCACTCTCCTCTTCCTCTTCAACATCAGATTCACTTATATATTCTCCATCTCTAAGAACCATGGACCTTTTGTTAGGGCACTCATAAGCATAGTGTCCTAGGCCTTGGCACTTGAAACAATTCACATCTCTACTCCTTTTAGAGGGTTCCTCTTGGGACTTTGAGCGAGTTTTTGATGGGATAGGTGTGGAACTACTAGAAGTAGCAGCCCCATCTTTCTTACCTTTGTCTTTCCAACTAGAAGAACCAAAGTTGGTAAAACTCCTATTAGCCACTCCTTTCCTTTTTAATTGTTGCTCTACTTGGATTGCTTTGTGAAGCAAATCATCCATTTCAACAAACTCCTGCAGCTCAACAATATCACGGATATCATTAGTCAAACCATTAAGAAATCGAGCCATAGTTACCTCCTCATCTTCTTCAATCTTTGCTTGAATCATGAGCACATCCATTTCCTTGAAATACTCCTCAACCCCCTTGTTGCCTTGGGTTAGTTTTTGGAGCTTGAATTTCAAGTCCCTTGAGTAACTAGCCGGCACATATCGCTTCCTCATGATCTTTTTCATCTCCGTCCATGTATCAACCATTGGCTCTTCATTTCTTGCTCTCTCCTTTTGTAGCTTGTTCCACCACACAAGAGCATAGTCGGAAAACTCTGTGGCGGCAAGCTTCACCTTTTGGTCCTCCTCATAGTTGTTGCATGAGAAAACATGCTCTATTTTCATCTCCCACTCCAAGTAGGCCTCCGGATCATTCTTTCCTTTAAAGGGGGGAATGTTGAGTTTAATACCATCAATTCGGTTTTGTCTAGGAACACCATCATTCCCTCTTCTCCTCCTTTCTTCTTCATTATGATCTCTATTCTCCATTTGATCCAACCTCTCATGGAGCGCATCATCTCGTTGTTTCATTAACCTCTCCATATGTTGCATCAAAGCTTGCATTTGGAATTGCGAAAGCCCCACTCCATCATTAGGATTAGTACCTGACATCTCAAACAAACAAATCAAACGTAACAAGACAATTATAGTTTCTGTTTGAATACCTCACCCACTCAAGTGTATCACACAATTATGGCTTTTCTCTAATGAAACACTCTTGCCTTTTACCACTCTAATTCCCCTTGAGTTCTTAGGCAATTCAAGAGATTATGGCCACAACAAAGAACAATTCACCAATATGTGTAAGGTAAGGCTAGAGAGACAAGGAAAAGGTTAACCAAGAAAAAGGCTAACAATGTTTTTAGGCACAAATGAAGGAAATAAAATTCAGAATTTAGGAATTCAAGTAACAATCCTTCATGCAACCAATATATTACCTTAAAGAGATTTTTTTTTTAAAGTTCTTCAAGCATGAACCATTCAGCCCAATTTTTTTTTTAATTTTGCTTATACGAAATTCTGCTTCTTTTTTTTTTTTTATAACAAAGAGATCAAAAGGCTTAACTTTTGCAATGGTTCAGCCTAAAAAAAATATATATATGAATAAGAAGGTAATATAAATGGCAAAGAGAATAAAGAAGGATGTTACCCAATATTTCCAGCAAAGGAAGTGTTGATCCTAGAACCGGAGCTCTGATTACCAAATGATATGAACCCTCATGGCACAAGGGCTGACTTAGGATCGTCTAGGATTAAACCTTGATGGAAAATGTGGAAATTGATTAAGGAAAGGATGACGAATAAGGTGGTTAATTTCGTGGGTCTTAATAAGGTGGTTCTTGGCATAAAATGGAATAATGAGATAAGAAAACGTAGGTTAAGTGGTGGCTGGACAGAAATATAGAAATGACAAAAACTCAAGCTATAGGGCTCCAAATGAGGTGATTCCAAAACGAGGTGAAAGGACTCGTCTTGAAATTCAATTTAGGCTCAAGAATCACTTAATTTGAGTGCGTAAAACGGGAGTTATGGCCACGAGATAATTATGGGCAGAGGTGGATTTTCTGGAATTGTGATTTGAAAGAACAAGGTTGAAGATGAAAGGAAGAAAAAAATCACTCTTTCCGGCGAGGGCAACACACAAAGGTTGTGAAAGTCCTTTGATACAGCCAGGGTGTTCTTGAATCACTCAAGAATTTAGGAGAACCACTCTCACTAAGATAAAAGAGATAAACTCTAATTTTCTGAATAAAACTCAACTTGTCTTTATTGATAAAATGGTTCAGCTTATATAAAAGCTTTACAACAGATTTTAGTAATGACCCACTAACCTAGAATTAAAATAACTTAATGCCATTAACCTAGGGAATTAAAAAAAACTTAATGGCTGAGTGTAACTGAAATTGTGGCAACCAAAGGTCACCCCCAACAGCCAACAAGTCAGCCACCATTTGGTCTCCCAAAAGGCTGATGCCTAGGTTGCCAATTGGGCCTTTATTACAACTTGAACTAAACCTACTAAAGCCCTTTTAGTTGATTAACCCAAAACATATTTTTGGTCAGCCAACTTTACAAGAATTGGGCCATTATTTAGACAAACTAAACACTCTAAAATTGAGACAAAGTGGTGTCATTTAGTCCTCCTCCATTTAGGCCATGATACAACTCACAACCTTGGACTTTTCTCCTTGAAACTTGGGCTTGTATTCAAATAGTATGGACAGCACTTGTTGAAGAGCTTCCTTGGCTTTCCTTGCTCTAGCCCTTGTCATAGGCCCTCCAAGTCCTTCAAGTGGATCCTTGCCCTTGCTCTTGGTCATGTCTTCATCAACTGTACACAGCTAGGCTTCGGACCCTGAGCCTCAGGGTTGGGTTCTTGAGGTTTGGGTGGGAGGAAAGGGAGTTGAAAATTGATTTTAGGAAACAAAGAGAAGAGGTTCGGTAGGGACTCTTTGGGTGGTGCTTCTTCAGTCACCGCAGTTTCATCGCCGCTTCTGCTCATTGTTCAAGGGACAGCGACAGGCACAACCCCTTGGTGCTGGGGTTAGAGGTCGAGGTTTCATCGCTGCTTCTGCTCGTTGTTAGGTTTCTTTCGACGCTTTTGAATGCAAAGGGACACCACAACATGTGGATAAGACCAAGAGATAACGATGGTGCTTTAATAAAACCCGTCGCAAGTCTTATGACCAACACAACCGTCTTAGAATGTGTATCGTACAAGGCTTTTTTAGTACAATAATTACAAAAATGCCACCGGTTCGTTTTCTATGGCGGTTCTAAAAGAACCGTCGTAGAACGCGTGTCGTAAAATAACATTTTTCTAGTAGTGATTTCTATTTTTTTGAGTATTACGCGAGTGCCTATGAATACGAGAGTGGCAACAATGAAATAGTGAAGGTTCGAGAGGATGAGACGGTTTAAAAGTGAGTCAGCGCCAGAGGTTTAGAAATATTAAAAAAAATAACTAACATAAATTTTATTTAAAAATCGATGTTATCTACTCATTTGACAATCGATTTTCAAAAACCGATGTTAACTAATTACTAACAACATTGATTTTTTTTTAAAAAAATGATGTTAACATTGTACTAACAACATCAGTTTTCAAATAAACCGATGTGGGTAAAACAATATTTGGGCCTCCATAGGCCCAACCTCTATGCATACCCATTTCTCGTCTTTCTCCACCCACACTTCATTTTCTCAAACTTCATCTTTCATGCTGCCAAGAAGCCAAGCACTAGTTTCTTTTTAGGATGTAGTTATTCATTTACTCATTTACTTTAATTGTTTTTTCATCTATTTATTTCCTATTTTCTATTTAATGTCAACTTTATCGTGAAGATTATTCAATTAAATGTCACATTTGATTTTCTCACATGTTTTAAAATAATTTATAGGTGGTTGAGTAAGATACGTGTTGTAAACCTCCTGATAAATGTCTTTGATTCCAACGGATAAAAAAAGTCACAATTATTATTTTTATTTCCTTTCCAATAATTTTTTCAGACATTTTTTATTTATTCCATATTTATTATAATTACTTGCTTAAATATGAACATTTGAGTATTAAATTTTATTTATTTGTTTAAAATAATAATAATAATTTTAATACTATTATCACAATTTTAACTTCATTTGTTTTTTACTTAGTGAATTTTATAATCTAGGAAAATATTGTGCATGTGTGTATTTCTAGAAATAGAAGGGAAAAATGTATATATATATATATATATATATATATATATATATATATATATATATATATATAGACACACACACTAGTATTAGAAACTGTGCAATGCATAGGCAAACTGATTTATTGTAAATTATCACAAATTATAATTATTATATGATTGAATTTAAAGAAAAACTAATTTTACATTGTATTGCTAGGTTATAGCTGAGACTACTAATCTTGCATCAAAAACATGTTTCTTCGATACTATTGTGTTGCAGCTATATAGAATAACATTTCTTCTTTTAAACTTTATTTGTTTAAAAAAGGTGTTGCTAAGAGGAATGAGGAGATTGAATTTGATGGTATTGCATATTTTCTTGAGCTTCCAACCCCAGAAATGTTGCATGGACTATAGGTACAATTATCTTGTTATTTCATCTGATATTTAATATATTACCTTGAATTTAAGCTTCTTTGTACAAATTACATACAAATGCAGTTTTTTTATTAACTTGTTTGACAAAATTAGTGCTTATACTCCAAAAATGAAAAATAATAATTCAATCCGTGTAAAACTATTTTGAATAATTGAATTACTAATACATGAGTAACATAATTTACCAATTGAATATCAAAGTTAACCTGATTATTGAGGATGTATTTCATATTCTGCACTATGAAAATTGTATCTATAGTTGACATATTTTTGCTCATATATTAAGTATAAATTTTCTTACTTGCGTTAAACATAAATTTCATATTTTTAATTCTATATGTTGTTTCTATCTTTAAGAAAAATGTTCATCTCCATAAATTAAGTATAGATTATCTTAAAAATATCATTTTCATATTTTTAGATAATCTACTAGGAGAAGAAGAGAAAAGAAAAACTCCACCTCATAATTTTACAAATAAATTCTAGACATTAATTTGACTTATACTTGGTATTTTAAATAAAATAAAATATTCAATGAATTAGTTAAGTGAAAAGAAAATAAGCAAGAAATAAACCAAAAAACATTTGCATTAATCTCATTAGTTATATTTTATTAATGTTGACCTGATTGGATTTTGTTAAAATTGGTGACTCTACACAGGTTGAACAAGTTTTTTAAATGTTTAATTAGTATGCTATTTAATTTATATGTATTTTGTTATTATTTTTATATGGAGTAGCCTCTTATGAGTCTACGAGTTGAATCCATGAGTCAAGTTTTTAGAACTTTGACGAGTTTATGTAAACTGCCGATCGAGTTTGATAACCTTAGTGTCAAATATATATGTATTTGATAACCTTAGTTGTAAACCTCTTGATAAATGTCTTTGATTCCAACGGATAAAAAAAGTCACATTTATTATTTTTATTTCCTTTCCAATAATTTTTTCTGAAATTTTTTATTTATTCCATGATTATTATAATTTCTTGCTTAAATATGAACATTTGAGTGTTTAATTTTATTTATTTGTTTAAAATAATAATAATAATTTTAATACTATTATCATAATTTTAACTTTATTTGTTTTTTACTTAGTGAATTTTATAATCTATGAAAATATTGTGCATGTGTGTATTTCTAGAAGTAGAAGGGAAAAATGTATGTATATATATATATATATATATATATATATATATATATATAGAGAGAGAGAGAGAGAGAGAGAGAGAGAGAGAGAGAGAGAGAGACACTAGTATTAGAGCCCGTGCAATGCACATGCAAACTGATTTATTGTACATTATCACAAATTATAATTATTATATGATTGAATTTAAAGAAAAACTAATTTTACATTGTATTACTAGGTTGCAGCTGAGACTACTAATCTTGCATCAAAAACATGTTTCTTCGATACAATATACTATTGTGTTGCAACTATATAGAATAACATTTCTTTTTTAAATTTTATTTGTTTAAAAACAGTGTTGCTAAGAGGAATGAGGAGATTGAATTTGTTGGTATTGCACATTTTCTTGAGCTTCCAACCCCAGAAATGTTGCATGGACTACAGGTACCATTATCTTGTTATTTCATTTGATATTTAATATATTACCTTGAATTTAAGCTTCTTTGTACAAATTACATACAAATGCAGTTGTTGTATTAACTTGTTTGACAAAATTTGTGCTTATACTCCAAAAATGCAAAATAACAATTCAAACTGTGTAAAACTAATTTGAATAATTGAAGTACTAATACATGAGTAATATAATTTACCAATTGAAGACCAAAGTTAAGCTGATTATTGAGGATGTATTTCATATTTCGCACTATGAAAATTGTATCTATAGTTGACATATTTCTGCCCCTAAATTAAGTATAAATTTTCTTACTTGCTTTAAACATAAATTTCATATTTTTCATTCTATATGTTGTTTCTATCTTTAAAAAAAATGTTCATCTCCACAAATTAAATATAGATTTTGTTACTTGTCTTAAAAATATCATTATCATATTTTTAGATAATCTACTGGGAGAAGAAGAGAAAAGAAAAACTCCACCTCATAATTTTACATATAAATTCTAGACATTAATTTGACTTATACTTGGTATTTTAAATAAAATAAGATATTCAATGAATTAGTTAAGTGAAAAGAAAATAAGCAAGAAATAAACCAAAAAACATTTGCATTAATCTCATTAGTTATATTTTATTAATATTCTTCCATAAAAAAATAGTTTATCTATATTCTCCATATTAAGTAAAACAAAGTATTCAAAAACATTAGTTAAGTAAAAAAGAAAAACTTATATGAGTAAGAAGATGATAAATAAGAAATACATCATTTACCTATAATTCAATTTTAGATGTTAATTTTATTTATACTTTTATGTTAAATAAAATCAGATATTCAATAAATTAGTTAAGTGATAAGATACTAAGCAAGAAAGAAAAATAATTATTTACACAATTCTCATTCATTATATTTTATTCATATTCTCTATAATAAATAACACAAAGTAATTAAAAAATTATTTAAGCTAAAAAACCATTTATATTATCATAATTTCATTGATTCAAATTTCTCTTAGTTATGGAATTATATATGTATTAAATAGGAAAAAATTTACTCCTCAGTAATTAAATATAGTTTTTTTTATTTTCTTTAAAAAGATCATTTTCTTCTTTTTTTTGTATATAATTTCTATCTTTGGAAAAAAAAAGTTTCTCGTATATTAGGTAATGATATTTTTACTTGCTTTTAAGAATCATCTTTATATTTTATATTTATTTTTTATCTTAGTAAAAAAAAAGTTACTCCCCTTAAATTAAGTATAAATTTTGTTATTTGATTTTAAAAAATTATCTTTAGGATAGTATTTCAGTTCAACAGAAATAATTTCCGATCATCTTTAAGTTTGCCTTCTCAATCACTTGAGCTTTTCTCCAATCGTAGTCAAAAAACTCCTGAGCTTGATGTTCCTCAAGCTCAGCGCACAATCACTTACAACAATTCTATTTTACATACAGGTTGAGTGCGACATTCTAGGCTAAGCGTGCAGGCAATTATGCATAAACAACAGTGCAACGCATTTGATCCTATTTAAGCTCCAAGGATGCAAATAGAAGGTAGATAATTGGCTGGGGGACTATTTAGGGTTTGAGGTTGCAGTTGCAAAGCTATCTTTTACCCTCCATGGCTTCCCTACCATTTCTCATTATCTATTTTCTTCTTGTAGTTTGGTTTACCCATTTTAGGGGTTGATGTAGTTGAATTGATCTTGATGTTTACATTTTGATTATTAATCTATGTTTATTTTTCATTATTAAGTGTTCTCCTCTATGCATTAATGCTTGCTTTTGCTTGATCATCCTTTTCTTGATGTTGTGGTTTGAATTGTCAGTGAAAAATGCTTTTGAACTTAGAAATAAAAAGGAACACCTAATGAGTTTTGTGTCTAGAGATAGGACAGAGTTTGCTAGTCATCTTTTAACTCTTATTCTTTATGCAAGTCACTTAGGTAGATTAGTCAAGGGATTGATAGTTTGATTAATGGACATAGATTCTTTCCATTCAAGGGATCGGGGTTTGAGTATTTTTGTGAGTCGATGATTATAATTGGGCATTGAACTAGATTAGTGACCTATGTTAGCATGAGGAAGTGGTTTAGTGAAATCAGCCCTAACTCTTTTAATCTTTGTTATTTTACTTCTTTTTATCGCACTCCAAGTGTTCATAAAAATTACCCAAAAATATTTTCTTGTTATCTTGCTCTTGAATTTTATGTTTGTTTCATTTATTGCTATTTATATTGTTACAATCAAATTATAATTGTTGTTTCTGAAAGCCATAGTTAGTGAATATTGTTATTTTTTCGAGTATTACGTGAGTCCCTGAGAATACGAGTGACAACAACGAAAGAGTGAAAGTTCGAGATAATGAGAGGGTTTCAAAGTGAGTTAGCGCCAGAGGTTTAGAAATATAAAAAAAGAACTAACATCAGGTTTATTTTAAAAACCGTTGTTATCTAGTTATTTGATAAATTGGTTTTCAAAATTACTAACAACATAAATTTTTAAAAAATATTTATAGAAGATAATAGATAATAGATATGTCAAATATAAAATTAAAATAATTGTTATTAGCGGTGTTATTCACGCGTGTTTTAGCCCATATGTTTACAAATTGCATGAGTTCGCTCAATTTCATAAATAATACTATACTTTTTTTTATCTCTTATTTTTGTGATTAGTAACAAAAGATAAAAAGCCACCATATATTAATGTTCTTAAAAATAATTGAATAAATTGATATTGAGAGTTTCTTTAAACTCTTCATATCATATTCCATGTATTCTTTCTCAATCATTCTCACTTTCACAATTTAACTAAGTACCACGCAATAACAACTGGGGAAAAAAAATTAACAAACGTGATCTCCATTCCCATGCTTATGTTTATCTCTAATCCAAATTATACCCATTATTGTGCAACAAACTAGACCAATACAATCATAAGAACAAAAAAAGGATTTATAATGCAAATAGATCTAAGATTGATAAAGAGAAATAGAACACGGTGTATTTGTATAATTTTCAAAACCAACTATGTGTTCCCTGCATCCTCTACAAACAAATGCTGACCATGTAATCGATTACCAGTGACATGTAATCGATTTTGTGTCCCCTTCAAAACTGACTATGTGTCCCCTTCAAAGATATGATTGTGTAATCGATTACCAGAGTCATGTAATCGATTATCAGTGAAAAAGTTTCACAAAATCTTTTGAAACGACACATCTCTTCAAACTGTTTTGAAAATACACAATGGGTCTATATATATGTGTGTCCTTACTTCGAAAAGAAGAGATTTCTCAGAGAACTTAACTTTCAAAACCTCTCTAAACATCTTTGGCCAAACTCTTGCGAATTATTGAGAATTCTTCTAAGAATTTCAAGTTGTATCATCTGCTCTAAAAGAGAGAAATCATTATGTTCATCTTATAAAATTCAGTTGTAATCAAGAGATTGTTTATCTCTTGACATGTGAGAAACTCGAACATAAGGGTAAGGAATCCCAAGGCGTGTTCAAAGATTGTAAAGGATTTACAAAAATAGTGGAAAATCTCAAGTGGGTTACCTAAAGACTGGACATAAGCATGGAAAGTGGCTGAACCAGAATAAATCAAGTTTGTAATTTTCTATTCCCTTATCTCGTTTATTTTATTGCAATTTACTTTATCTTTACACATTTAAAGAACATTGTTAAATTGACTATTGCTTTTTCTTCTACATTCTGAATCTATCACATATCATTTAGAAGGGATTAAACCTTGTTAATCGAAATATTTTTAAGACTTAATTCATCCTCCCTCCCCCCCTCCTCTTAAGTTATTGAGGTCACTTATTCAACAAAAAATTATTTAGAAATTTTTTATGTTAATATATAAATACATAAATTATAATACAAACATGAAAACTTTTGAAAACAATAAAAAAATTAATTAATGTAATATTATTATAATGAAGACTTGCAAATTAGTATATATTTTATGATACTTGTTGCTTCACATATTAATTTAATGAAACAAAAGAAATTCAATTTGTTTGCATAACTAATTTGTTCCTCTCTTGATAAACAAAGAAAATTGTTACTCCCT
Organism: Glycine soja; assembly: GCF_004193775.1. Lineage (NCBI taxonomy): Eukaryota > Viridiplantae > Streptophyta > Magnoliopsida > Fabales > Fabaceae > Glycine > Glycine soja. The sequence goes on from NC_041004.1 coordinate 2,646,847, forward strand.
TCACACTAAAAAAAAATTACCGTCTTAAGTTATTTTACAAACACAAAAATTAATAAATAGAAAAAAAAGAATTGATAATTTATAAAGTTAATCTTATATAATTTTTATTTCATTTATAGATTTTATTGTTCATTATTAATGTTATAAGAGATATAATTAAGTGAAGAAAAAGAAGAAAAAAAATCATTTTGAGATTTTATTTTTTATTTTTACACAATAATTATAATAAGAGAAAAGAAATATCATGAAATGAAACTACATTTACGATATAAGGGATTGACATAATTAATTATTTCTTCCACATTTGCCCTTAGTTAACATAACTTAAATAATTATATATGGATTATTCCACAACTACTCTCATCATAAATATCAAATGATGATATTTTAGGTTAAATATATAGTTTGTAAGTACTATTAATTATTTCTTAAACTTTGTATATGAACTTTGAAAATCAATAGTTTAGGTCAGGAGAAAAAAATTTAATATATTTTGGATTCAAATGCAAAAGTGACTTAAATAAGCCTTTAAGAACTTTGGTAGGAGGACTCTTTCAAACATTCTCTATAATGTGTTGTAATGTATTTAAAGCTATAAAATAAAAAAGAGATAATGATTAAATACCATGTGAGATTCATAAAAGTTTTCTATTTTTAGTAAATTTCAATCAAGAAGAGAAATTGTGTTAAAAAAATGCTCAAGATCACATTATCCTTTATGAGAAGTAATCATATTCAAGATGTAGAAAATTGATTATAACTATGCTGAGTTATTTTTCCACATATATTATAATTACAACCTATGTCAAATCAAAATCATCATCTTTGGTAAATAGTTGCTGAAATCACCTATTTGATATATAGTTTTACCTAACCACGTAATTTGGTAAAAAAAAATCATATATTTGAAAAAAATATTAACGTGTTAATTGTTTATTATTTAGTTTAAAAAGTTTAAGATATTGATTTATCAAGTTATTTGACAAATTGGTTTTCAAAAACTGATGTTAACTAATTACTAACAACATCAATTTTTTGAAAATATTTATAGAAGATAATAGATAATAGGTAGATAATAGATATGTAAATTATAAAATTAAAATAATCGTGATTAGTGGGGTTAGTCACCCTTGTTTTAACCCATGTGTTTACAAATTGTATGGGTTCGCTCAATTTCATAAATAATCCTCCCCTTACAATCCAATTTTGTATGGTTGAGTTAAGTTTATGAAAAACCCACTTTTTGATATTGTATGATGAGCGTGAGGAGAGTTGTGGTAAAAGTCCCATGATCCATCATCCCATGATTGTTTCTCAGATTTCGTTAAATTTCTCTTGATACTCCTTATTTTAATTTTATTTTAAAAAAAATATAAATTTGTTAACATTTCTTATATTAAACATGTTTAATTTTATTATTTATTTATATTTAGTTAGGATTAATTTGACATGTTGGTTCAGTTTAAAGCCAAGATACATAATATATATATATATATATATATATATATATATATAAAGCCATTATGAACCATCAAATTTTCAGCCAAAGAAAAATTAAAGTTGACAAACCTGGTCTACTTTCACATTCTAGCCTATGGGCTGTCCAATTTGTCTCTGCATTTTTATTTAATTGCACCACTTGTGTCTATGCATTTTATTTAAGTATGCAACAAAGGCATATGTCACTTTGTTTGCGCAATGTGAAGAGTGATGGAAGACAATAAATTCTAATTTATTAGTAAGACATTAATTAAATTAAAATCGACTAGCTAGAAAATTCCAAGACTAAAACTGTGAAAGAGAATAAAATTAGAAGTTATCAACCCAAATAACATTTCTGATTTGGTGTATGCTAAAAGTTGTTTCTTCATAAACATCAAATTTTCACATTCTAGTCTATGCGCTGTCCAATTTGCCTCGTACCTCTAGAAATAATTGCACCAATTGTCTCTATGCATTTTATTCAAGTATGCAACAAAGGCATACGTCACTTTGTTTGCGCAATGTGAAAACAAAGGCATATATGTCACTTTGGATACCATGTATATAAAAGTTGTTTCTTCATAAACATCGATCCATAACTTGTGGATCCCGTGTATTTAATATAGTAAGACCTGAATAAGATGATTTAATTAAGAAGACTTTGATTAATTAAAATGTTTATCCAAAGAAGGTTAGTTACATGTTCACACACATAAAACAATAATTAACTAGAAATATTGTAGTATGATTTAACAGATATTTAAAAATTTGATCCAATCATCTATATAAGAGGAAGGAGTGGTGTCCGATATAATCACACCAACCAAAGCCACAAAAGAAAAGCAATAGCAATAGCAGTAGCAACAGCCCATATAAAATATAATGGCAGAAACCTGCGACTCCAACAATAAAGTGATCCGTGAATACCATCATGATGCTTCCTTTATGTCAAGGTGTGACATCTTTACTGATGTTACCGAGTACCAACTGTGTCTGGCATATGCCGGAGAATCTGGTAAAGGAAACTTCGAACCTAAGTGGGACACAGACAATGTCACTCCCCACCTTATCGAGCAGTTCAAGCTAAATTGTGCTGCCTCGAATCTGCCAGTCAAAGTGTTTGTCAGCATCGGAGGAGATGACCCCTTCAAAGTTGCTGCTGGTGGTGCCGATGATTGGGTTCTCAATGCCACAACCACACTCCACCACATGATCAACGAGTACCACATCGATGGAATCGATGTTAACTACACCACAATCCTGTGCAACAAAAAATTGTTTGTTAACTGCTTTAAGGATCTCATAAGGGGCCTAAGGGAAGCTCTATGCACCACTGGGTTTGAGGCTTCCTTAGCTCCAGATGCTGCCACCAATGAGGCTTTCTACTTGCCCTTGTACCGATCTATTGATACTTCTTGGATTGGAACGGTTGTGTTTCAGTGCTTCGTTGATTTCGAACCTAAAGATCCTAACAGATCAGTTGAAATCTTGGTGCGCCAGGTTGAGAAGATAGTGGAAGAGTATGATTATTATGACTCTAAGATCTTGCTTGGCTACAGCGCCATTAAGGAGGATTGGAATAAAGTTTCACCACCCCTCTTCTTTCTTGCTCTCAATCGCCTAGTGCATTCTTGGCCTAGGGTTAAGGGCGCATCTGTCAAGGTTCTTAGTGACACCTATGCCTTCATTCCCCCAACGTGGATCCCTAAACTCCTGTCTTTGGCCGTCTCCGATCCTGGAAAATATCCTTAATTGAAGATCCATAATTATTAAGTTCTATCTATGCATTCATGGCTCTAGCCATACTATATATGGAATAAGACCCATGCTATATCTATTAATTGTATGTGTGTGTTCCTTCTGCCTATATCTATATATGTTGTGCGTGCATTTGAAAAAACAATGCATGGCATGCATATTTGTGGTGTGTTAATGCCTACGTGCATCTTTGTCTCATCAATAAAATATATTATATGTCTTTGTGCTTCATAAATATGTGCATGGGCCTATTACTATGAAGCAAAGTTGTAGAATCAACTCAGACTGGATTGATCCTGAATCAGTGTCTAAACCAATTTGAGTTAGTATTTGAATTACAATTCATGCTGCTCAAATCCACCAACGTTGACCACATTGGGTTTGGTTAAGATCGGTGACCCAGCCCAGGTTGAGGAAGCTTTTTAAATGTTTAATTGATATGCTATTAAATATAATTTATATGTATTTTGTTATTATTTTTATATGAAGTAGATTCTTATGAGTTTACGAGTCAAATTCATTAGTCGAATTTTTAGAACTTTCACGAGTTTATGCAGACTCGATCGAGTTTGATAACCTTAGTGTCAAGTTTACTTATGGGATGAGCTCATGACCACCCATTAGTGAAGATCTCTCTCGATGTTTTATCCCTCTCAATTTACCAACAATTATACTTCTCCTAAAATAAAATAATAAATTATAATTCACCTTTAGTAAAATTTGAATAAGAAATATATTAAAAATTAATATACTTGCAATCTTTCAAAATATTATATGATCTTAATAGGTTTAAATATGTTTTTAGTCCCCGAAAGTTGTTATTTTTAATTTTAATTCTTATAAATTTTTTGTTTATTTTTAGTCCTTATATTGTAAGTTTATGTTTTTTCAATTTTAGTCCCTTTAATATTTTAATTTATTCATTTGTAAACTGCATAAGTTCATGCTTAATTACAATGACCAAAACTATATTGTAAAATTACAAATTTACAGGGACTAAAAATTAAAAAAAAAATTACAAGGACCAAAATTGAAAAAACACAAACTTACCAAAACTAAATATGAATAATTTTTTCACAAAGATCAAAATTTAAAAAAAAATACAAACTTACAAAAATAAAAATGTATTTAAGTTATAATCAATGATATTGAGTTAAAATCATGATTTAGACATTCTTAAATCATCTTTTCATGTCTGATATCAGAAAAAAAAATTAAAAAAATATTGTTTAGATTCTTTGAATGAAAATTGATTTTGAGGGTGTAATGACCAAAATGGATTTTAATGTCTATGTACACTCAATTTTCTATTATAATTAGTTATATATATATAATTAAAATTAAATAGACATAATTAAAATTAAGACAATATGTGTATAATATGCTAACTTTTGAAATAGAACAACATCTCTTATAAAAATAATTAAATTGAATGAAATAGATAATAAAAGTATTAACTCGACATAAGCATCTTAAAAATTGTTTTTTATAACACACATTCTAAGATGATTATAAGGAATCGTATTAAAAGAATAAAAAATATTTATCAAAAAATCACTTGGATAGGATTGGATGAATTAAAAAATTAAATAAATAGATAACAATCTATCTATTCTCATTTTCAAATTTAATGGATCATCCCATTAACACTATAGAATAAAACAAGTTAAACATAATTTTTTTTTATATTTCAATTTTCTTTAAATTTATTTTAAAAAATATTTTTCCATATATTATTTTTAGTACTTATTCATAGGAGTCTCTATCAGATGGAATAATTCATGTACTTGAATTGACCAAAACCCTTTAATATGAATTTTGTTATTATTTGGGTAGAAGTCAAATCTATATTTCAAATAAATAAGAAAGTGTTAATAACCGTTATTTAATTTTAAAAAGTTTTAGGTATTAATTTGATAAAACAAAAAAAATATTTCTTAAATGTTAATTTTAGAAAGAATAGTCCAAACGAACACTTTCGGTTCTTTAGTCATGTAGATTAATTTACCACAATGACAACTCACAAATTTATTCTGTGGATTTCATACATAAATTAAAACTCCGGAAGAAAAAAAATATGGCAATGATAATTGATATGCAGAACTAGAACTATTAATTAGTGTTATTGACCTAAGTTTTAGCCCATGTTTGCAAATTGTATGAGTTTGCTCAATTTTACAAATAATACTATAGTTTTTTATATCTCTTATTGTTGTGATTAGTAACAAAAGATAAAAAAGCTATAGATTAAGGTTCTTCAAAATAAATTGAATAAGTGGATATTGAGAATTTTTTTAAACTCTTCGCATTATATTCCGTGTATTTTTTTCTCAATTATTTCCACTTTCACAATTTAATTACCACGCAAAAAATTGGGAAAAGAAACACTTGACCCCATGTATATGTTTATCTCTAATTAACCCAAATTATACCCATTAATTATTGTGCTGCAAACTAGACCAAAAAATCGTAAGAATAAAAAGTTAAAAAGGATATATAATGCAAGCATATGTAGATTGAGAAAGAAGAAAAAGAAAACAGTGTATTTGTATATTTTTCAAAATCGAACAGCTAGCTAAAGGTTGGAAATAAAATTTAGAGTAAAGTATACAGGCACTTACTGAGATTTCGTTAAATTTCTCTTGATACTCCTTATTTTAATAATTTTTTTAAAAATATATATATAAATTTGTTAAGATTTCCTATATTAAACATGTTTAATTTTATTATTTATTTATATCTAGTTAGGATTAATTTGACTTGTTGGTTCAGTTTAAAGTCAAGATACATAAAAAATAATATATATATATATATATATAAAGCTATTATGAACCATCAAATTTTCAGCCAACGAAAAATTAAAGTTGACCAACCTGGTCTAGTTTCACATTCTAGCTTATGCGCTGTCCAATTTGCCACGTACCTCGACCTGGAAATAATTGCACCAATTGTCTCTATGCATTTTATTTAAGTATGCAAGAAAGGCATATGTCACTTTGTTTGCGCAATGTGAAGAGTGATCGAAGACAATACATTCTTATTTATTAGTAAGACTTTAATTAAATTAAAATCGACTAGAAAATTCCAAGACTACAAGTGTGAAAGAGAATAAAATTAGAAGTTATCAGCCCAAATAACATTTCTGATTTGGTATATGCTAAAAGTTGTTTCTTCATAAACATCGATCCATAACTTGTGGATCCCATGTATTTTCTTATTCTTTAATTTACTAGTTTGCTTAAGTTTAATGGTCTATTTATACTAATTAAGTTCGCTTGATTAATTTTTAAATTTGTTTAATCAAATATCCATCAATTGACCAATTACTTTTTCTATCTATTTTTTTTCATAGGCAATGCAATATAATTTTATTGAATGTGGATATATTTTATTGATGCATATATACAATAATCGAAAGCAAATGAAGCACAAAGAGATACAATATATTTTATTGATGAGAGAAAGATGCACGTAGGCATTAACACACCACAAATATGCATGCCATGCATTGTTATTTCAAATGCACGCACAACATATATAGACATAGGCAGAAGGAACACACACATACAATTAATAGATATAGCATGGGTCTTATTCCATATATAGTATGGCTAGAGCCATGAATGCATAGATAGAACTTAATAATTATGGATCTTCAATTAAGGATATTTTCCAGGATCGGAGACGGCCAAAGACAGGAGTTTAGGGATCCACGTTGGGGGAATGAAGGCATAGGTGTCACTAAGAACCTTGACAGATGCGCCCTTAACCCTAGGCCAAGAATGCACTAGGCGATTGAGAGCAAGAAAGAAGAGGGGTGGTGAAACTTTATTCCAATCCTCCTTAATGGCGCTGTAGCCAAGCAAGATCTTAGAGTCATAATAATCATACTCTTCCACTATCTTCTCAACCTGGCGCACCAAGATTTCAACTGATCTGTTAGGATCTTTAGGTTCGAAATCAACGAAGCACTGAAACACAACCGTTCCAATCCAAGAAGTATCAATAGATCGGTACAAGGGCAAGTAGAAAGCCTCATTGGTGGCAGCATCTGGAGCTAAGGAAGCCTCAAACCCAGTGGTGCATAGAGCTTCCCTTAGGCCCCTTATGAGATCCTTAAAGCAGTTAACAAACAATTTTTTGTTGCACAGGATTGTGGTGTAGTTAACATCGATTCCATCGATGTGGTACTCGTTGATCATGTGGTGGAGTGTGGTTGTGGCATTGAGAACCCAATCATCGGCACCACCAGCAGCAACTTTGAAGGGGTCATCTCCTCCGATGCTGACAAACACTTTGACTGGCAGATTCGAGGCAGCACAATTTAGCTTGAACTGCTCGATAAGGTGGGGAGTGACATTGTCTGTGTCCCACTTAGGTTCGAAGTTTCCTTTACCAGATTCTCCGGCATATGCCAGACACAGTTGGTACTCGGTAACATCAGTAAAGATGTCACACCTTGACATAAAGGAAGCATCATGATGGTATTCACGGATCACTTTATTGTTGGAGTCGCAGGTTTCTGCCATTATATTTTATATGGGCTGTTGCTACTGCTATTGCTATTGCTTTTCTTTTGTGGCTTTGGTTGGTGTGATTATATCGGACACCACTCCTTCCTCTTATATAGATGATTGGATCAAATTTTTAAATATCTGTTAAATCATACTACAATATTTCTAGTTAATTATTGTTTTATGTGTGTGAACATGTAACTAACCTTCTTTGGATAAACATTTTAATTAATCAAAGTCTTCTTAATTAAATCATCTTATTCAGGTCTTACTATATTAAATAAGAATAATAATAATCATTTCGAAAAATTAAAGAATAAGAAAATACATGGGATCCACAAGTTATGGATCGATGTTTATGAAGAAACAACTTTTAGCATATGCATGGGATCCAAAGTGACATATATGCCTTTGTTTTCACATTGCGCAAACAAAGTGACGTATGCCTTTGATTTTTATGTGAAACTAGACCTGCAGGTTGGTCAACTTTAATTTTTCTTTGGCTGAAAATTTGATGGTTCATAATGGCTTTATATATATATATTTTTATGTATCTTGGCTTTAAACTGAACCAACAAGTCAAATTAATCCTAACTAAATATAAATAAATAATAAAATTAAACATGTTTAATATAGGAAAAATTAAGAAATTTATATTAATAAAAAACAATTAAAATAAGGAGTATCAAGAGAAGTTTAACGAAATCTCAGTAAGTATTTGTATACTTTACTCTAAATTTTATTTCCAACCTTTAGCTAGCTGTTCGGTTTTGAAAAATATACAAATATACTGTTTTCTTTTTCTTCTTTCTCAATCTACATATGCTTGCATTATATATCCTTTTTAACTTTTTTTTATTCTTACGATTTTTTGTTCTAGTTTGCAGCACAATAATTAATGGGTATAATTTGGGTTAATTATAGATAAACATATACATGGGTATAATTTGTACATCATGACATAATACTCTGCTGCTTTTATCTCTGATACTTCAACATCAAGATGTGTGTTTAGATTGATGTGTGAACTATTTGCCTGTGATTTATAGGCTTGGAAACTTATGCCTGTGATTCTTACATTGAAGGCTTGAATCACAAGATGTGTGCTTAGATTCATGTGTGAACTATTTGGTGCAGGTTGGACTCTGATTGCTCCTTTGTCCACTTGGTTCCAATGTTGTAATTAGAACAGCATTGTCCTTTGTCCACTAAATAGTTTTACTTTTACCTAATTACTTTTCTTTTTCTTTTCATTTAAAGCTGCGAGAGTACATTGATGATCCTGAAGATTATATTAATATTCAAGTAAGTAGCTAGCAATTTACTGAAAATATATCAATTGGTATATGGTGAATGACATGAAATTCTATTGTAATTAATATTAAATTTTAATTTAATAATTAATATTTAAATGATAGATTAAATATAAATAATACTTAAACCTCTTATTTTTATTTAATCTATCATTTAAATATTATTTATTAAATAAATTTTATCATTAATATTAATTATAGTATTGATAATATTGTAATTATAAATACTGATTTATTGATTATTAGCAATATTGATAATATTAAAAATATAAAAAATGACCATTAATAAATCAATTTTTAATTACAGGTTATTAAATATTTAACATCATTTCTTAACTGAACACTGATGTGAAAAAACAATATTTTACATCGTTCACTAAGATAACACCGATGTAAAATGTTTAATTTCTACATCGTTTATTAACTGAGCACCGATGTGGAAAAGCACTATTTTACATCGTTCACTAAGTTAACATCGATGTAGAAGGTCTAATTTCTACATTGTTCCTTAACTGAGCACCAATGTGGAAATGCGCTATTTTACATCGTTCACTAAGATAACACCGATGTAGAAGGTCTAATGTCTACATCGGTGGTCAGGAAAGCACTGTTGTAGAAAACGTTGTCTTTCTACAACGGTGGTTTAGGGACCGATGTTGAAACTTCTAACTTTCAACAACATCCTATTCAACATCGGTTGATCACCGATGTAAAATGTGGTTTTCCACCGATGTGAAAACTATGTTTTCTAGTAGTATTTGTCTCATCAATAAAATATATTGTATCTCTTTGTGCTTCATTTGCTTTCGATTATTGTATATATGCATCAATAAAATATATTATCAACTAAATTAATCATTTTTATTAATCTTAATGAATTAGGTAATTTGAATGACCATTCATGCTACTCAAATCCATCAACGTTGACTTGATTGGGTTTTGTTAAGATCGGTGACCCAACCCACGTTGAGCAAGTTTTTTAAATGTTTAATTGGTATGCTATTTAATATAATTTATATGTATTTTGTTATTATTTTTATATGCAGTAGACTCTTATTATTTATTAGTAGAGTCTTTAGACCAAAATGGATTTTAATGACTATGTACACTCAATTTTCTATTATAATTAGTTATATATATATATAAAATTAAAATTAAATAGACATAATTAAAATTAAGACAATATGTGTATAATATGCTAACTTTTGAAATAGAACCACATCTCTTATAAAAAAATTAAATTGAATAAAATAGATAATAAAAGTGTTAGCTCGACATAGGCATCAAACATAAGTTTATCTAAAATAGACAAAATGCATTCAAAATTAAACAAATATAGCAAGACTTTCAATTTACATATATATAATTATATTTTTAAAATCAATAAATAACAAACATATGCATGAGTGTATTGATGAGAGGGTAGGGTAAATTAGGCAAAAATTCACTAAAATTCATTTTTGGTAGAAGTCAAAGTTACTTGCTTCAACTCCACCATAATTTTTCATCAAAAGATTCAACTAAGATAATCAAACATGCAAAATTTTTGTCAAAAACAAATTTGACACACCTCACCATAATAAACCATGATTTTGAGGTCAATCCAAACACACTACACTGAGTTATAAATCCAAGAGTGTGTTTTCGTCTACATGAAACATCACAATGCTAGTGATTATGTTGGATGGGGGTGAGGGGGTAGGAGTCATTTTATTTAATGACTGAATTTTGAAATTGTCTAGTAGCATTAACGAAACACAAATGGATCCTCTGCAATGACATTAATTACTACTACAGATAATTCTAACTTTTTATGACAATTGACTTATATTATTTCCATACGAAAAAAAAATCAACAATATAATTTGGAACATGACTAAAATAACGGGGATCAACAGGAGAATTTAGAGCTCAAGCAAGACAGTGAGTCACCGAGTTCACTTGTCTCCTGACAAAACAATCTCAAAAGTTTGGTAGATCATGTAGCATAGTCAGATAGTTTCATAAGATCTCACCATATTCTAATTTACCTAAGTGATAGTTATACACTCCATTCTCCACTTGAAGGCAATCAGATTCAATAATGATATCATCAATCCCAGATCTTTGAGCATTGTAAGGCTACCAACATGGCTAGGGCCTTCCTTTCATGAGACCCATTTGACCCTATTTAAGCTCCAAGGATGCAAATAAAAGGTAGATAATTGGTTGGGGGACTATTTAGGGTTTGAGGTTGCAGGTGCAAAGCTCTCCCTTACCCTCCATGGCTTTCCTACCATTTCTCATTATCTATTTTCTTCTTGTAGTTAGGTTTACCCATTTTATGGGTTGATGTAGTTGAATCCATCCAGATGTTTACATTTTGATTATTAATCTGTTTATTTTTCATTATTGAGTGTTATCCTCTATGCATTAATGTTTGCTTTGGCTTGACCACCCTTTTCTTGATGTTGTGGTTTGAATTGTCAGTGGAAAATGTTTTTGAATTTAGAAATAAAGAGGAACACTTCATGTGTTTTGTGTCTAGAGATAGAACAAAGCTTGTCATTTGGGTGGATTAGTCAAGGGATTGATAGTTTGATCAAGGGACTTAGATTCTTTCCATCCGAGGGACCGGGGTTTGAGTATTTTTGTGAGTTGATGATTATAATTGGGCTTTGAACTAGATTAGTGACCTTTGTTAGCATGAGGAGGTGGTTTAGTGAAATCAACCCTAACTCTTTTTTTATTCATTGTTATTTTACTTCTTTTTATCGCACTCCAAGTGTTTTTAAAAGTTTCCCAAAAAGAGTTTCTTGTTCTTTTTCTCTTGAACTTTATGTTTATTTCATTTCTTGCTATTTATATTGTTACAATCAAATTCTAATTGTTGTTTCTGAAAGCCATAATTAATCAATATATCTATTTTTTCGAGTATTACGCAAGTCCGTGTGAATACAAGAATGGCAACAACAAAAGAGTGAAGGTTCGAGAGAATGAGAGGGTTTGAAAATGGGTTAGTGCCAGAGGTTTAGAAATATTAGAAAAAATTAAGTAACATCAGTTTTATCTAAAAATCAATGTTATATACTAATTTGACAAATCGGTTTTCAAAAACCGATGTTAGCTAATTACTAACAACATCGGTTTTCAAAAAATCGATGCTAAAATTGTACTAGCAACATTAGTTTTCAAAAAACCGATGTTAAGTTTCTGGTAGTAACATTGGTTTTCGAAAATCGATGTTAAGAAGCTTCAGGTATTTACAAAAATGTCACCGCATATAATTTAACATCAATTTTTCTTGTAACCGATATTAAATTGGCGATGTTGAATGCATATTTTGTTATAGTGTGGGTTATCTTCAAAATCTAACCCTTTATGTACACATATTTATGGGTCATATGGTCCATGGACATTGCCTTTTTAATTAAGGGAATGTTAATATGAAATTACACGATAGTAAGTCCTTGATAATATTGATTGGATTATGTTAACATAAACTATATTCTTTAATCTTCACAAAAATGACAAGTATATATGTATTAAGAAAGTCGACGTCTATTCAGCCCTATAAAGGGATAAAGTCCACTCAGTCTTCAATATGATCGAAGGGTATTCGTCCATACAATACACATGCCCTCTAATCCTCAATTCATTAAGAGGACAAATTAGATTACTATTAGCCAATATCATACAAAGCATATTCTTTTCTCTAGTATTTTAGAGTGTGTTATGTATTAGCGGGTACTAATGACCATTTGGTCTTTTGTAGGACCAATCATTCATCAAAGGGTACTCGTCCATATGGTACCTTGCTCCCTAAGCCAATAAGTCCTTAAGAAAATGAAGAATCTTGATGTAATTGTCTTATGCCAAAAGGTTTTCATCCCTTCTTATGATTGTTGTACTCAAAGGTGCTTGATTTTCTCTAGATGTCTCACGTGTTGTATCTGGCGGCGTGTTAGGATGTGTTGCTTCATTTTGCAGGTATAATTATGATCGTTGTAAGTTTAGGACATGAAGCGACGCTTTTTTTCTAGACCATTGATCTCACATGATCCAATGTTTGGGAATAATTGCAATATTTGAGCCTTCATAGGCCCAAACTCTATGTATACCCCTTTCTCGTCCTTCTCCTTCCACACTTCATTTTCTCAAACTTCATCTTTCTTGTTTATGTAGCCAAGAAGCCAAGCACTCGTTTCTTTTTAGGATGTAGTTATTCGTTTACTCATTTACATTAATTACTTTTTCATCTATTTATTTCCTATTTTTCTATTTAATTAAATGTCAACTTTATCGTGAAGATTATTTAATTAAATGTCACATTTGATTTTCACACATGTTTTAAAATAATTTATAAGTGGTTGAGTAAGATACATGTTGAAAACCTCCTGATAAATGTCTTTGATTCCTACAAATAAAAAAGTCACAATTATTATTTTTATTTCCTTTCCAATAATTTTTTCAGAAATTTTTTATTTATTCTATGACTATAGTAATTACATGCTCAAATATGAACATTTGAGTGTTTAATTCTATTAATTTGTTTAAAAATTATAATAATAATAATTTTAATACTATTATCACAATTTTAACTTTATTAGTCTTTTACTTAGTGAATTTTATAATCTATGAAAATATTGTGCATGTGTATTTCTAGAAGTAGACGGGAAAGAATGTTTCTTAGAACAGATAGACACTTGTAACTTATAGGAAAAACTATATAGTATAAAAATAAAAAATAAAAATACACTCATATTTTTTTAAAATATTTATGAATAAAATCATAAAAAATATTTCATACATTTACAATATCGTCAAAATAAAAAAAAATCAAATTATGTTGTTTCTCCAATAATAATAGATAAATAAAAACACACACACTCATATATATATATATATATATATATATATATATATATATATATATATATACACATACTAGTATTAGAGCCCGTGCAATGCACATGCAAACTGATCTATTGTAAATTATTACAAATTGTAATTATTATATGATTGAATTTAAAGAAAAACTAATTTTACATTGTATTGCTAGGTTACAGTTGAGACTACTAATCCTACATCAAAACATGCTTCTTCGATACTATTGTGTTACAGTGATATAGAATAACATTTCTTCTTTTAAACTTTATTTGTTTAAAAAGGGTGTTCCCAAGAGGACTGAGGAGATTGAGTTTGTTGATACTGCACATTTTCTTGAGCTTTCAACACCAGAAATGTTGCATGGACTATAGGTACCATGATCTTGTTGTTATTTCATCTGATATTTAATATATTACCTTGAATTTAAGCTTCTTTGCACAAATTACATACAAATGCAATTGTTGTATTAACTTGTTTTACAAAATTTGTGCTTATACTCCAAAAATGCAAAATAACAATTCAATATGTGTAAAACTATTTTGAATAATTGAAGTACTAATACATGAGTAATATACTTTACCAATTGAAGACCAAAGTTAAGCTGATTGTTGAGGATGTATTTCATATTCCGCATTATGAAAATTGTATCTATAGTTGACATATTTCTGTCCGTAAATTAAGTATAAATTTTCTCATTGGCTTTAAATATAAATTTCATATTTTTACATAATTTACTGGGAGAAGAAGAGAAAAGAAAAACTCAACCTCATAATTTTACTTATAAATTCTAGACATTAATTTGACTTATACTTGATATTTTAAATAAAATAAAATATTCAATGAATTAGTAAAGTGAAAAGAAAATAAGCAAGAAATAAACCAAACAAATATTTCCATTAATCTCATTAGTTATATTTTATTCATATTCTTCCGTAAAAAAATATTTTATTTGTATTCTCCACATTAAGTAAAACAAAGTATTAAAAAAAAATAGTTAAGTTAAAAAAACCTTATATGAGTAAGAATATAATAAATAAGAAATACATCATTTGCCTATAATTTGATTTTAGCTACTAATTTTATTTATACTTTCTATGTTAAATAAAATCAGATATTCAATAAATTAGTTAAGTGATAAGATAGTAAGCAAGAAAGAAAAAAAATTATTTACACAATTCTCATTCATTATATTTTATTCATATTCTCTATAATAAATAACACAATGTATTCAACAAATTAGTTAAGCTAAAAAAAAAATTTATAGTATCATAATTTAATTGATTCAAATTTCTTAGTTTTGTAATTAAATAGAAAAAAATTTACTCCTCGGTAATTAAATATAGTTTTTTTCTTTAAAAAAAATATTTTTCTTCTTTTTTATTTTATATATAATTTCTATCTTTGACAAAAAATTTATTCTCATATATTAAGTAATGATATTCTTACTTGCTTTTAAGAATCATCTTTATATTTTATATTTATTTTTTATCTTTAGTAAAAAAGTTACTCCCCTTAAATTAAATATAAATTTTGTTATTTGGTTTTAAAATGATCATCTTTATATTATGATAGTATTTGAGTTCAAAAATAATTTCTGATCAGATTTTATTTACCCTCAGTTGAACTCCAGATTAGTCAAGACTCATTTCCTCTTATGAATTGGAGGATTAATACCAGAAAAAAGTTAAATTAATACTTAATATTTGAATATATAATTTCTAACTTTAGTTGAAATATTCCTTTCAGTAAATTAAGTATAGATTTTCTTACTTGCTTTTAAAATAAATTTAATATTTTTTTTATTTTATATGTTATTTCTATCTTTAAGAAAAATTTTCATCTCGACAAATTAAGTATAAATTTTGTTACTTGTCATCTTAAAAATATCATTTTCATATTTTTTAAATAATTCACCGGGAGAAGAAGAGGAAAGAAAAATCTCACCTCATAATTTTACATATAAATTTTAGACATTAAGTTGTAGTTATACTTGGTATTTTAAATAAAATATAATATTCATTGAATTAGTTAAGTGAAAAGACAATAAGAAGGAAATAAACCAAAAAAACATTTGCATTAATCTCATTAGCTATGTTTTATTCTTATTCTACCTGAAACATCACAATGCTAGTGATTATGTTGGATGGAGGTGAGGGGGTAGGAGTCAGTTTTATTTAATGAATGAATTTTGAAATTCTCTAGTAACAGTAGTGAAACACAAATGGATCCTCTGCAATGATGTTAATTACTACTATAGATAATTGTAACTTTTTATTATATTCTAATTTTTATGACAACTGACTTATATTATTTCAATACGAAAAAAATCAGCAATACAATTTGGAACATGTCTAAAATAATGGGGATCAACTTGAGAATTCAGAGCTCGATCAAGAGAGTGAGTCACCGAGTTCGCTTGTCTCCCTACAAAACAAACCCAAAAGTTTTGTAAATCACGTAGCATAATACGACAGTTCGATAAGATCACACCATATTTCGATTTATCTGAGCGACAGTTATATACTTCATTCTCCACTTGAAGGCAATCAGATTCAATAATGATATCATCAATCTCCAAATCTTTGAGCCATTGTAAGGCTACCAACATGGCTAGGGCCTTCCTTTCATGAATCAACAGTTTAAACGGGGAAGTGTGAGATAAAGCCATGACAAATTGACCTCTATCATCCCTGATAAACACAACCAACTTAAAAGAATTTTCCTCTTTGACAAAAGCAACACCAATATTGCATTTTAAAGTCCCTAGAGGAGGAGGTTCCCACCTTACTACCATCAGATTTGCAGTGGGTCTTAAGTATGCCTTCTCAATCACTCGAACTTTTCTCCAATTGTCAAAAAACTCCTAAGCTTGATGTACCTCAGGCTCAGCGCGCAATCACTTACAACAATTCTACTTTACATATAGGCTTCGTGCGACATGCTAGGCTAAGTGTGCAGACAATTATGCAGAAACAACAGTGCAATGCATTTGACCCTATTTAATCTATGTTTATTGTTCATTATAAAAACCGTCTTTGATCCCAAAGGTCATTTTTAATTATTTTATTTATTTTCTCTTTCATTAATTCACAACAACAACACGATGATCCTAAAGCTAAAAAGCTTCGAGAAATGGGATGCTCCTGAGTAGAACGGCAGAGAAGGATGCAGTTCTTTTCGGAGAAAGAAAATCAAGAAACACACCCTGGAGAAGGGAACGCTCTAGAGAAGAACCCTCACTGTGTCGCCATGGTGTTGCCAGAGAAGGACGTAGGGGGCCGTCAATTTCTTTTGCCGTTGTGATATTGTCAGAGAAGAAGCCTGTCGAGGACGTGCGACACAGAGTGAAGAAGACCATGAAGCGGTAACCTCACTCACTCTCTCTCTCTCTCTCTCTCTCTATTTTCCAAGTTTTCACTTCCACTTAGGGTTAGGTTTCTCTCTCTCTTCAATTCTTTAGGTTTTTCTTTCTGTTTCTTCCTTTTCATTCAATTTTTAGGGGTTGTGTAACTGTAATTGCAGAAAATTGGTTCACGATGGGCATTAGTATTATGTGATGGTAAAAAAATGTGTGACACGGAATGGTGTTTGTGCCATAGCTTTTATGTGGCAGTCATAATCTGACCTTGTGAGTGTATTGCAGTGAGCTTTATATTAAAGCATCTTCAAAAGGACGACCCTCTACAATCAGGGAGGTTAAAGCTTTGAACATTGGTCAACTTGTAAGAATTTCTGGTATTGTTTGGGTTTCGACTTTCAGGACATGACTTGTATCAAATAATTGTTTTTTGCTCTATATATTGTTTAATCCATGATTTGTGATAATTTTCTTAATGTACTTCCATTTAAACTTCAGATTTGAGTATCATTGTTATCAGTTTCATACTCCTTTGTATGAAAATTACTAATCTTTTATTAAAGACAAAAAGTTCAAGCTTCATAATTATATCAATCTGTTAATTCTGTACAAGTTCTATAAGGCTACATCTATATGGAATTCCAATTAGTTGATGGTAATGATGATATGGGAGTTTCTGGGGATGTGGGTTTGAGTACGTATGAAGTTCAGATGCATCAAGAAACATATGAAGGTGTGCTATTCTAATCATTTAAATTTTTATATGGAATTCTGAATGAATAAAAAAATTAGGCATGTCATGTATAAAGCTTTGCATCCTGTTTATGACTTTATGTTGTGGGCACTATTCATTTGTTTAATGTTTGTTTTGCATCCACACTGTCTCTCTGGCTTATTCATATAATTGATTTTGTAATTTGTGCCTGCAGAATTTCAGCAGGAAGTAACAGAATTTCAGGTTCAATTCATGTTCTCTACATAGTTCTGTCATGCTTATTGTTGTCAAATTGTTCTGATTATAATTTTGTATAGTATGGGCATTTGATACAGAGACAGAGTGCTGGTCACTCATGGAGACTCAGTGATAGAAATTGCTCTTGTGCATTGTTACTATTTTGATATTATATTACATATTTTTGTTCCATCATGCTATTATTGATTAATTAAAATGTAAAAAAATAAAATAAAAGAACCATTATTACATGCTGAATGGTGAATTCTACTTAAAGTTTTTTTTCCATTACTATCTGTTGTTTATATATGTCCAGTGATTTTTTCCATTACGTGTTTGCTTGATTCTATGTTCCTTTTCCCGTTATATATCCTTTCAAATGGTAGGAATATAGTGCTGAATTGGGAGATACCAAAAAAGTGTACGATGTACTTTACTTGTCTTTTTATTTTTTTATTTTTTAATACTATTCTTTAAATTTAGTTAATCTCAATGTGTCCCGTTATTAATTCCTAAAATATTTTGTATCTATAAAGTTGAAGTTTGTAAATTTATATTTTAACATATATCAAATTAATAGCTCTCATGAGTAAATGCAGGTTTGTCGGAAATTGTAGCTTCTTTATCTTTGAGAAAATGCAGGTATGTTGGAAATTGTAGCTCTCATGCTCACAGAGGAAGTGTCTCCCAGTGAACAACCTGATCTTTTTCTTCAATTAGCTTTAACTTCAACATTCTTTGCTGGGATCTTTCAAGCCGCTCTTGGAATTCTAAGGTAATTAATTCCTTATTAGCATTTCCATTTTTAGTTAAACTATATACTTAGCCTCTATAGTTATTTTAATTTTAAGTTTTAGTCTAGATACTAGAAAATGATAAGTTTTAGTCTTTACATATATATTTTTGTTTACCAAGTTTTGGTCCTAGTAACTAATATCAGACTAGAAAATTGAAAGACTTTACACATTTATTTTTACCTAAGTTTGGTCCCTCTCACTAACATGAATTTTTTTGCAGTATAAAACTGCTCCAAGAACTTTCCACCACTGATAAACTGGAAAAAAAATTGTACAGAGGCTAAATCTTACCGTTACTGTATGATAATTTGTTTAAACTTATTTCTTGAGAAAAACATTTCTTTAATAAAATAAACAGTTTTTTTTTTTTACTTTTTCAGTATGTTTGCTGAATCTGTTTTTGCATAAAAAGTAAATTTTTAATTTTAAATAATCTGACTCTTATGCATAGAGACTAAGAAACTTAAAATTGAGACAACCATAGAAATTAAATGAATAGTTTAAGAGGTTAACCTTCAATTTTTCATTTGGAAAATGACAAAAGAAAAAGGGTCTCAAGTGAAATATAAGGTAAAGTCTCAAATGATTGCAGGCTAGGATTTATCATTGATTTTCTATCAAAGGCAATCCTTATTGGATTCATGGTTGGATCAGCTGTAATTGTAGCTTTGCAACAGCTCAAGGGCCTTCATGGAATCAAACATTTCACCAAAAAGATGCAACAGCTCAAGGACTAACATTGCAGTAAGATACTGCTTTAGCTATAAATAATGGAATTCTGGTTATAGCTCTTGAAATTAATAAAATTCTGCTCTTGCTTGTTAAGATAATTCACAATAAATTAACTCCAGTTAATCTTAACCAGATTTGTTGAGGATCGGCTAGCTACCTTAAAAAATGTCAACAAAGAGCCTGAGTTAGACCAATGGAATTTGTATCTAGGTAGTTCTCTGTACCTGTTTATGATTTCTGCACCATCCCTCATTTTGTCCTGGTTAATAACTAAACAGTTTTATAACTAAACATTCTCTCATAAGTTGAAAATTTTGAAAACTAAATACTGTTAAAATATGGTCTATGAAGGGTGATATATTTAGTTTTATGGTTGTTGGACTGATGTTATCTGACTATGATTTATTTTACTGTTTATGTATTTTGCTAACTCTGTCCAATATACCAATTAGAGTGATAACATGGACGCTACTAGTAACTAAACACAGGGAAGCTTAGTTATAATTATTATTTGTTTTTAAAATATTACTACAACATTATATAGCTGCTTATAAATTCACTCCACTCTATTTTTTAACAATAAATATTGGTAGTTACTTTCTCTCTAGGTCATACAGAGATAAAAACAGAGAATAGTTGATACGAGAGTATTTGTCAAAACAAATTTACAAGTTAGTTGAAAATTAAACTTATAAATTAGTTGAAACTCATAAGAGCTGAAATAATAAAAATTTATAAGCTAGCTAGTTGATTGAATAAAAATATTTAATAATATTAGCCAATAAGCTAGTTAATAAATATAAAATGACATAAATATTTAGATTTAATTACTTGATATAAAGAGAGATATAAAATAAATTAACAAAGATAAAAATAAAAATAAATAACCAGTTGCTTATAATAAGAATAGGGGATCGAATAGAGTAAGATAAGAATACTGATAAATTATTTTTGAACAATAAATTGTTCACATATCACTACTCCTTTTATAAATTTCACCATTCAAAATAATTATATTGTTTGGCCTTGAGTTATTCCAACCTCAACAAGATTACATGAAGAAGAGAACAAAAATGCTTGGCAACAACACCACCAAAAAAATGCTGATGCAAGTGCTCCTTGTTCTCAAATCAAAAGTAGTATATATAATTCATAGTTTTATTATCCCTTTCTTATCTCTAATTTCTTGTTCCTCTATTTAGTTCTTTAGTATTTAAGCCATCTTACAGGCTTTAATAATGTATTTATTTTTATCTACTTTCATAATGTATTAATTTTTAATTGCAACATAAACTTTGAGGTTCACAAATCGACTATGCTCTATTTAGTGTCCACCATTCAACACTTATGTCGTTTAGCATTCACTTATTCTTCTGATCATTTGTTTATGCCCTTGAAATCACATGTGCGCCTATAGAGAAATGAGTACGCTGCTTCCAACCTCAACAAGAGTACATGATACAGAGAACCAAAATGCTTCTCAACAACACCGAAGAGATGCAGGCACTCTCTTTGTCCTCAAATCTAAAGGTAGTAATCATTCATACATATAGTTTTCCATTCATACATATATGGATTCCAATCACAATTTGAATTTTAAGAGACATAAATTTTCATTGACTGGTGTGGAATATTTGGTTTGTTTTGTTTTAGGTGAAGGATTATATTGCAACCCCTGAACCGAATGGCTACCAGAGTCTTCAGACCACTGTGATTCCATTTTTGTATGAGAATGTTTAGGCTAGAAGTCTAGGTATGCTTTTTATAGCTTCAGTAGTTTGAATTGGTTAGGCTTATTTGTATTGACAACGTATTCTTGAGTATGCAAATTAATTTTTAAATTTTTTCTCAATTATTGTTGTCCAATTTATTAGCATAATTTTTTTTTATTTTAATATACAAAGTTTCTCATGCCTGCTCTGTGCAAGTTTGAAGTTGAGCTAGTTTCATTTTTGGAGATGTAAAGGCTCCATACAGCAAAAAAAAAAAAATAGCATTTCTACATCAGTTCTGACATGATCGATGTAGAAATGTTTAACATTCTACATCAATCTTGTAGTTGTGACCGTCGTTGAATGCTGAGTTTTCTACATCGGTCACAACTGAAGGACCGATGTAGAAAACTCAGCATTCTACATCGGTCCTTGGAAACTGTTGTAGAATAGGCGACCACTTTTAACGACATCTCCTACGACGACGGTCGTAAACCGATGTAGAAGGTCTCATATAATCGATGTAGATTGCCTTTTTTCTAGTAGTGATGAATGCTTGCTTTGACTTGATCACCCTTTTCTTGATGTTGTGTTTTGAATTGTCAATGGAAAATGCTTTTGAACATAGAAATAAAGAGGAACACCTAATGGGTTTTCTGTCTAGAGATAAAACAAACACTATTACAAAAAGTAGTTTTAACATCGGCTTATTAACATCGGTTTTTTACAAAACCGATGTTAAGTTAAACGCGGTGGCATATTTGTAAATAAAGTATTATTCTTAACATCGGTTTTCCAAAAAACCGATGTTAACTAATGATGTTAACATCGGTTTTTTGGAAAACCGATGTTAACATCATTTGTTAACATCGATTTTTCAAAAACCGATGTTAACATGTAATATGTTAACATCGGTTTTCCAAAAAACCGATGTTAATGCATACACGTTAACATCGGTTTTTTGGAAAACCGATGTTAACATCATTAGTTAACATCGGTTTTTGAAAAACCGATGTTAACATATGATATGTTAACATCGGTTTTCCAAAAAACCGATGTTAATATAAATTTTTTTTTAATTTTTATATATTTTAAAAAAATCATATATTGCGTTATTAATTATATTTTAATTAAAAATATATAATAATTAAGAAACAATTATAAATTCAAAAGGTAAACATTTAAAAATTAAACTAAATTTTTAAAATGAATTTCGTAAATTTAATTTTATTATTATTTAATCAACAAAATTATATGGTTTCTTTATAGAAATTAAAATCTTGCGTAACTTTTTTTTGTCAAAGATCGATCTACTGCAAATGTCCAAATGTAGTGTGTGACTACTATCCAAGTAAGTGTAGGATCGGATTGATTAATTTTTTTTATTCGTAAAAATTAAACATAAAAATATATAATAACTATTCAACCAAGAAAAGACAAAAAAAAATAATTGTTTAGTCAGATCTCTATGACCGATAAAATAATTTATTTCAATGGACATATTTCAGAATAAATATAAAATCATTGTTATTTATAAAAAAATTCTAAAAATTAATTTAAGATATGATTCTTGCATAATATTAAATACATGCCGTCAAAAAGATACATATTTTAGAAAAAAACTTTAAAGATACATATATATTTACTGAAATATAAAAAATATAATAATATTTTAAAATTCAAATAGAGTATAAAAAATATAAAATTAATATTTTTTAAAAGGCATATCATTCGTCAAAACTAAAACAAATATTAACATCGGTTTTAACATCAGTTTATTAACATCGGTTTTGGACAAAATCGATGTTAAGTTAAACGCGGTGGCATATTTGTAAATAAAGTATCCTTCTTGACATCAGTTTTCCAAAAAATCGATGTTAATGTATACACGTTAATATCGGTTTTTCAAAAAAATCGATGTTAATATAAACTTTTTTTAATTATTTATATATTTTAAAAAAAATCATATATTGAGTTATTAATTATATTTTAATTTAAAAAAAAATATAATAATTAATAAACAATAATAAATTCAAAAGGTAAACATTTAAAAATTAAACTAAATTTTTAAAATGAATTTCGTAATTTTAATTTTTTTATTTCATGATTATCATTTAAATATAACACACATTTATATAAATTATTTGATATTAGTTGATTTGAAAATAATAAAAAAACTGTCTTTAATAATAGAGTTTAACTTTTATAGAATTTTTATAGAATGTTGGTAAAAACATTTGTTAATTTTTATAATCCACATGTAATTTATTTTTATTACATTTGTCATTTTTTTATATTATTTTTAACCTCATTTGTTAATTATGTGAATTTTTTGTAAATAAATTTAATAAAAAAATTATTTAGGAAAGAAGAAACAAAGAAAAAGAATTATATTTAAATAGTGATGAATTTTTTTTGTCAAAAGTTATTTTAATACTCATTTAGGAAAGAAGAAACAAAGAAAAAACATTTCGGATTAATTATTTTCAGTCTATTTTTTTAAAATTCTAATTTTAATATTTGAACAAATATTTGGCTTGTCAAAGTCTTCAAACTTTTCTTTATCTTTAGATTTTGCCATCAACTTTATTTGTTTAACAAAATGATGTTATGATAAACATTGAGACTATCACATGTTATTTTTAATTATTTATGAGGTCTATTTCTCTAATATTTAAAATTATTTTTCAATAAATAATTTCAACTAGACCCATTATTTAAGAAACTCACGATTGTATGTTATTAAAGAACATAATAGTTTGCTTAAAAAAAAAGAAGAGAAATAGTAAAAGATTTTAAGTGTAGCGTAATGTGTATGACCCATTAAAAAATTACTTCAACAACTCAATAAGCAAGCAATTCAACACAATAGATGTTCTTAGGTCGTTTTGCATTAGATAAAAAAATATATATTGAATTTTATTATTAACCTGTGTTAAAATTTTGTTTCACTACTGAGTATCATTCATTTTTTTCCCACTTTTCATAATTTCTTGGAGCTAGGGTGGATCCGTTGCTTAAAAATATTTATTTATTTATGAATGGGTATTTATATATTCTTTTTTATTTATTTAGAATGAATATTTTTGTATAGACGGTATAGTGTTTATTTATACCAAATTATTTTTAAGTATTTGTATTAGGTATACCACTTAAAAAGAATAGAACAATGTTTTTTTTTATTATAAAGTTTACATAAAAAACTATTTTTTAATTTTTAAAATAATTTAAAAATTACAAAATATATCCCTATTATTTTTTTTATCTAGCATTTAAATTCATAATACATGGTTTAAAAAAACAATAAATTCAATCGTTTCATTAAATATAATACATGATTGAATTTTACGTTTCCAAATTTTTAATTGTTTTTATTTCGTCCTTCATATTAATCATGATTGATTTTAACAAAAAAATAAATATGAATTTATTTTGATTAATGATAATTTTAATTTTGTATTGAATTTTATTTAATCATTTTAATGGAAAAAAATTAATTATGCATAAACTAAGTGTTTTATATAATAATAATACACAGAGAGATATGTTTCGTTCACTACACAGAGAGATATGGAAAAAATTAATTTGAGGGGCATCTCTTCCATCAAAATTTCGTTCACTACACAAAGAGATTCAGAAAAATTAATTTTGATAACATTGCAATTTACAGCTTGTAGGTATAAACATTGCAATTAATTTGAGGGGCATCCCTTCCATCACTTCACTCCACACTCAATTTTTGGCTTCCAGCTTTCTTCTCTCTCACAATATTTTCTAAATTTAAATTTAAAATTAAATTTGAATCAAGTTATATATATATATATATATATATATATATATATATATTATTGTCATTAATGAATTTCAAGAAAAATGCAATAAAAACTTAATTTTCTATATTTGAAGTTTAAATTTCATTTTATAATTTTTTTTAAAATATAGTACAAATATTAATTTAAGAGTAAACAATAATTATAATTTTTCAATGTTAAAATACTATATAAGTTTAAACAACATTTTCTAATATGTTATGCTAAAATATAGTATAATATTGATTTCAGAGTAATCAATATTTCTATTCTTTTTATTGGGATATAACTATTATCATTCATTCATTCTTTTACTTTACCATATTATTCTATAATTTTAATAGGTTAATTATTTTCTTATTATAAATATGTTTTATTTTTATTTTACTAGTTTTTTTAAAAAAAAACACATGTATTTAATTTAACAAATACTAGTTAACATACTTATTTTTATCTAGGTCATGTACGACTATTTTAACAAAGTTGAAAAAAAATTAGGTTTTTTGTGAAATATAAAAGGGATTCTATTTGCTGCGATTGGATTCACTCCGCAGCTGCAACACTCAAAACCTAGAGAGGATGAGAGAGTGTGCAACCTTCGGGAACGATGGGTAGGGAGGCAGAGATATGGATAGGGTTTGGAGGGAGGCAGAGATATGGATAGGGTTTGGAGGGAGGCGTGGCGAAGTGCGAACGATGGGTTTGAGCGCTTTGTCTTTGGAGTGAAGAAGACTGCGGAGCGCATCGACCGACGCTATTCTCTTTCGCGGCGTCTCTCGGCCGTGGCGAGGGCGGCCGCCAACCGAGCCCGCGAGATTGATCGTGAATTTGAGATTGGACAACGTTACCGCGCTTTCAGCATGGATTTTCAAAGAAACTGGCCCAAGGTCTGTTTGTTTTTGTTTTGTGAAACAAAGATTTTAGCATTGATTGATTTGTGATTGAAATTGTAATTTGCAGTACTGGAAGCAGCTCAACAACTTTCTGGATAGTCCGGTCGGAAAGAGCTTTGCTGTAAGCATATGAATTTTATCTTTCTATGTCCTTCTGACTCACTTAATAATAGATTACGATAATCGCAACATGGGTACTCAGACACTATTCTTCATTTGGTTCGCACTGTCTGGTTGGCTTTTTCGGATTTTGATAATCGCAACATGGGTACTTCCATTTGCTGGACCTCTTCTCATTAGGACTTTGGCCAACACCATAGTTATTAAGGTATCTGCTGTGTGCTGTATCTATATCATTGGGACATGGTTTAGAGTTAATAAAATATTAGTATTTAACAATTAAATGTTAATTAATTTTGAGGAATAAAATCACTGAAGTAGGATACAATTTTTCTAATTAAAACTTTTTCATATATATGACAAAAGAACGAAATTTCTTCTTCCTTATATTTAATTATACCAAGGATTTCTAGTGTTGATTACCTTCCTAATAGATTACGAAACTGCAATATTAATATGTATAAATTAGTATTTTAATTTGTATATTGTACATAATATTTTTTAAATAATTAAAATTCAAATAATAAATAATTTTAGTATTAATTATATTATACTTAAAAATCATAATAAAATAATATATTAATATATAAAGTAGCATAGACTTTAGTCACGTCCATGTAAGTGTGAAGGGATGTGAGTAGAATTTCACAAACTTAATCATTTTTATTTATTGCCATTAATTACTATTACTATCAATCAGAAAACAAAAAAGATTTATTGAGGAATATATATATATATATATATATATATATATATATATATATATATATATATATATATATATATATATATATTCCATAAAAATAAAAAACAAAAACACTATTAAGAATTTACAATAACTCACAACTCACATACATGTTTAACTAATTAAGTTGGACGTTTCCTTTTGACAAATTATATATATTCTGTAAGATGAACTAGAGTTTCAAACTTAAATTTTAATGAACTTTATCTTGTAAACTGCAAAAGTATTCCTCCTTTTATTTATTTCTATTTTAAACTGAGATTCAAAACAAAATTGAAGTAAAATTCACTTTACAGTTAAACCTAATTAAAAAGTAAACAATATTTGTTTTAGTTTTATTTTATAAACGGGCGTTGAGAGTCTCTCAATTGAAAAAATATACATAACTTTATTATATATATCTGACTGAGACACAGCCATCTGACATATATAATTTGTCCATATACTTTGACTTAACAACACAGCCATCTGACTGAGACAAGTGTGCGAGCGGGGAATTCTGATGTGTATGGATTCCTCGAGCCACAGTCCATTCAGAGATCTGGACAATCACAATTTGAATCCGAAAGTTACATCAAGAGTTGGATACAGAGTTCAAAACGAGATGTTTACCTTGGAGCCTATCTGAATAGGTAAGTCAAACACAATAATTGAATTTAAATAATCTATACTACTACAATAAACTATATTCGTCTCTACTGCAGTGGACACTGGCAAATGGTCGTCATTCTATCTAAGGAAAACCTAGTTGTCTGGTTTTGTTCTTTGCATAACAGGCCAGACAACTACCTTAAGGGAATAATTAACAGGTCAATATTGTTTTCAATACATTTTCATTGGCATAACTCAACAACATCAATATTTTAATGTTCCTTATATTCAACACTAGTGCTTTGAAAGGACTTGATGATACTCCACAACCGAAATCCAAGGCTGCTGCTAGGTGGATTGTTGTTAAGGTACGTGATTTAAATAAAAGTTCTACTTATATATATTTTATGTGTGTGTACACTAATTGTAGTTAACGTTTAATTAATATCCAAATTTCATTATGTATTTAGTTTAATAGACAAAAAGGAATCACTGAATGTGGCTACTACGTGATGCACTGGATGTCCACGATAATCTTAGGATCTTTTAGGAATAATTGGGAGACGGTAATTGTTTATTACAAACAAATTTGGTTTTTTTATAATTGTTATTACATTATTAATTTATTTTTTTATTTCATCATGCAGTATTTTAATGAAGTTAGACCATTGGAAGCAGAGAGATTTAAGGCACTTCGCATACAGTGGGCACAATATTATCTAAAAGTTAGAAATCAAACATAGGATGTTAGGCAACTATGTAACTTTAGGTTAATAAATTAGTTTACGTACTTTGCATTATATTTTTTACAATTGTTGTTTCATCTTAACATTGAACAACCTTTGTTGATAGCTAGTTTTTTGCTAAAATCTATTTGAAAACTGAATGCAAATGATATATGTTGTGTGCTGTGTGGTCTGATTTTAAATTTACAGGTTAAATTTTGGTTTTTTGTAAAAACAAAGACATTATATAAAAAAAATTCCTGAAAACAACATCGGTTTTTTATAAAAACCGATGTTAACTGTCAATAGCAACACATTCGTTAACATCGGTTTTTTAAAAAAACCGATGTTAACTGTCAACAATAACACATTCGTTAACATCGGTTTTCTGTAAAAAACCGATGTTAAAATTCAATAATAACACATTCGTTAACATCGGTTTTTTATAAAAACCGATGTTAACGTGGGTTAACATCGGTTTTTTGAAAAAACCGATGTTAACTATCAATAGTAACACATCCGTTAACATCAGTTTTTTGAAAAAACCGATGTTAACCCACGTTAACATCGGTTTTCATAAAAACCGATGTTAACTGTGAATAGTAACACATTCGTTAACATCGGTTTTTTATAAAAACCGATGTTAATTGTCAATAATAACACATTCGTTAACATCGGTTTTTTATAAAAACCGATGTTAACGAACGTTAACATCGGTTTTCTGTAAAAAACCGATGTTAACTGTCAACAGTAACACATTCGTTAACATCGGTTTTTTGTAAAAACCGATGTTAACTTTCAATATTAATATACATTTTCTGGGTGTAATTCATATTAGCAACATCGGTTATTTATATAACCGATGTTGGTAATTTTACTTTAACATCGATTTTTGAAAAACCGATGTTAACGATAATATTATCAACGTCGGTACTTTCAACATCGGTTGAAAAACCGATGTTGAAAGTCATAAATAACCGATGTAGAAAGCATATTTTCTAATAGTGAAATCTTGTTAGTCATCTTTTAACTCTTGTTCTTTATGCAAGTCACTTAGGTAGATTAGTCAAGGGATTGATATTTTGGTCAAGGGACTTAGATTCTTTCATCTGAGGGATTGAGGTTTGAGCATTGAACTAGATTAGTGACTTGTGAATTGATGATTATGATTGGGCATTGAACTAGATTAGTGACCTATGTAGCATAAGGAGGTGGTTTAGGGAAGTTAGCCCTAACTCTTTTATTCTTTGTTATTTTACTTCTTTTTATCGTACTCCAAGTGTTTGTAAAAATTACCGAAAAAAGATTTTCTTATTCCTTTGCTCTTGAATTTTATGATTGTTTCATTTCTTGCTATTTATATTGTTACAATCAAATTATAATTGCTGTTTCTGGAAGCCATAGTTAGTGAATATTGGTTTTTTTAGTATTACGCGAGTCCCTAAGAATATGAGAGTGACAACAACGAAAGAGTAAAAGTTGGAGATAATGAGAGTGTTTCCAAGTGAGTCAGCGCCAAAAATTTAAAAATATTAAAAATGAACTAAAATCAGTTTAAAACTGATGTTAAGTAATTACTAACAACATTAACATTTGGAAAATATTTATAGAACATAATAGATAATAGATATGTAAAATATAAAATCAAAATAAGCGTGATTAGTGATATTATTCACCCGTGTTTTAGCCCATATGTTTACAAATTGCATGAGTTTGCTCAATTTCATAAATAATACTATACTTTTTTATATCTCTTTTTTTTTTGTGATTAGTAACAAAAGATAAAAAGCCACCATATATTAACATTCTTAAAGATAATTGAATAAATGAATATTGAGAGTTTTTTTAAACTCTTCATATCGTATCCCGTGTATTCTTCTTCAATCATTTTCACTTTCACAATTTAATTAAGTACCAGGCAATAACAACTGGGGAAAAAAAACTAACAAACGTGATCTCCATTCCCATGTTTATGTTTATCTCAAATTCAAATTATACCCATTACTTGCTTTAAGCATAAATTTCATATTTTTAATTCTATATGTTGTTTCTATCTTTAAGAAAAATGTTTATATCCACAAATTAAGTATAGATTTATTACTTGTCTTAAAAATATCATTTTCATATTTTTACATAATTTACTAGGAGAAGAAGAGAAAAGAAAAACTCCACCTCATAATTTTACATATAAATTCTAGATATTAATTTGACTTATACATGGCATTTTAAATAAAATAAAATATTCAATGAATTAGTTAAGTGAAAAGAAAATAAGCAAGAAATAAACCAAAAAAACATTTCCATTAATCTCATTAGTTATATTTTATTCTTATTCTTCTGTAAAAAAAAAAAATATTTTATCTGTATTCTCCATATTAAGTAAAACAAAGTATTCAAAAAAATTAGTTAAGTAAAAAAAAAACTTATACGAGTAAGAAGATAATAAATAAGAAATACATCATTTGCCTATAATTTCATTTTAGATATTAATTTTATTTATACTTTCTATGTTAAATAAAATCAGATATTCAATAAATTAGTTAGGTCATAAGATAATAGCCAAGAAAGAAAAAAAATTATTTACACAATTCTAATTCATTATATTTTATTCATATTCTCTATAATAAATAACACAAAGTATTCAAAAAACTAGTTAAGCTAAAAGAAAAAATGAAAAAACATTTATAGTATCATAATTTCATTGATTCAAATTTCTCTTAGTTTTGTAATTAAATATGTATTAAATAGGAAAAAATTTACTCCTTGGTAATTAAATATAGTTTTTTATTTTCTTTTAAAAAATCACTTTCTTCTTTTTTATTTTATATATAATTTCTATCTTTGGCAATAATTTTTAGTAAAAAAGTTACTCCCCTTAAATTAAGTATAAATTTTGTTATTTGATTTTGAAATAATCATCTTTAGGATAATATTTCATTTCAACGGAAATAATTTTCGATTAGACTTTTTTTACCCTCAATTGAACTCCAGATTAGTCAAGACTTATTTTTCTCTAATGAATTGGAAGGTTAAGACCAGAAAAAAGTCACATTAATATTTTATATTTGAATATATAATTTCTAACTTTAGTTGAAACCGGTAAATTAACTATAGATTTTCTTACTTTCTTTAAAAATAAATTTAATATTTTATTTTATTTTATATGTTATTTCTATCTTTAAGAAAAATGTTCATCTCGACAAATTAAGTATAAATTTTGTTACCAGTCTTCTTAAAAATATCATTTTCATATTTTTTACATAATTCATTGAGAGAAGAAGAGAAAAGAAAAATCTCACCTCATAATTTTACATATAAATTTTAGACATTAAGTTGTACTTATACTTGGTATTCTAAATAAAATAAAATATTCAATCAATTAGTTAATTGAAACATCACAATGCTAGTGATTATGTTGGATGGAGGTGACGGGGTAGGAGTCATTTTATTTAATGACTGAATTTTGAAATTTTCTAGTAGCAGTAGTGAAACACAAATGGATCCTCTACATTAACGTTAATTAATACTATAGATAATTGCAACTTTTTATTATATTATATTTTTTATATTATTTCCATACGAAAAAAATCAGCAATACAATTTGGAACATTACTAAAATTACGGGGATCAACTTGAGAATTCAGAGCTCGATCAAGAGAGTGAGTCACCGAGTTTGCTTGTCTCCCTACAAAACAAACACAAAAGTTTGGTAAATCAAGTAGCATAGTACAATAGTTGGATAAGATCGCAACATATTTTGATTTATCTTAGCGATATTTATATACTTCATTCTCCACTTGAAGGCAATCGGATTCAATAATGATATAAGAAATCTCCAGATCTTTGAGCCATTGTAAGGCTACCAACATGGCTAGGAGCTTCCTTTCGTGAATGAACAGTTTAAACAGGAAACTGTGATCGAGATAAAGTCATGACAAATTGACCTCTATCCTCCCTGATAAAACAACGAACTTAGAAGAGTTTTCCTCTTCGACAAAAGTAGCGCCAATATTGCATTTTAAAGTCTCTAGAGGAGGAGGTTCCCACCTTACTACCATCAAATTTGCAGTGGGTCTTAAGTATATCTTCTCAATCACTCGGGCTTTTCTGCAATTTTCAAAAAGCTCCTGAGCTTGATGTACCTCATGCTCAGTGTGCAATCACTTACAACAATTTTATTCTACATACAGGCTTAGTGCGACATACTAGGCTAAGTGTTATGGCAATTATGCAGAAACATGCAATGCATTTGACCCTATTTAATCTATGTTTAATGTTCATTATTAAGTTTTCTCCTTTATGCATTAATGCTTGCTTTGGCTTGATCACCCTTTTCTTGATGTTGTATTTTGAAATGTCAATGGAAAATGCTTTTGAATTTAGAAATAAAGAGGAACACCTAATGGGTTTGGTGTCTAGACATAGAATAAATCTTGTTACTCATCTTTTAACTCTTGTTCTTTATGCGAGTCACTTAAGTAGATTAGTCAAGGGATTGATAGTTTGGTCAAGGGGCTTAGATTCTTTCATTTGAGGGATTGGGGTTTGAGTATTTTGTGAGTTGATGATTATAATTGGACATTGAACTAGATTAGTGATCTATGTTAGCATGAGGAGGTGGTTTAGTGAAGTCAACCCTAACTCTTTTATTCTTTGTTATTTTACTTCTTTTTATCGTACTCCAAGTGTTCATAAAAATTACCTGAAAAGATTTTCTTGTTCTTTTGCTCTTAAATTTTATGATTGTTTCATTTCTTGCTAATTATATTGCCACAATTAAATTATAATTGTTGTTTCTGAAAGCCATAGTTACTGAATATTGTTATTTTTTCAAGTATTACACGAGCCCCTAAGAATACGAGAGTGACAACCACCAAAGAGTGAAAGTTCAAGATAATGAGAGAGTTTCAAAGTGAATCAGCTCTGGAGGTTTAGAAATATTATAAAAGAACTAACATAAGTTTTATTTAAAAATTGATGTTATCTACTTATTTGACAAATCAGTTTTTAAAAACCAATGGTAACTAATCAATGACAACATCAATTTTTTGAAAATATTTATAGAACATAATAGATAATAGATATGTAAAATATAAAATTGAAATAATCATGATTAGTGATGTTATTCACCCGCGTTTTAGCCCATATGTTTACAAATTGTATGAGTTCGCTCAATTTCATAAATAATAC
Organism: Glycine soja; assembly: GCF_004193775.1. Classification (NCBI taxonomy): domain Eukaryota; kingdom Viridiplantae; phylum Streptophyta; class Magnoliopsida; order Fabales; family Fabaceae; genus Glycine; species Glycine soja. The sequence goes on from NC_041004.1 coordinate 2,680,407, forward strand.
TATACTTTTTTATATCTTTTTTTTTGTGATTAGTAGCAAAAGATAAAAAGTCACCATATATTAACGTTCTTAAAAATAATTGAATAAATGAATATTGAGAGTTTCTTTAAACTCTTCATATCATATTCCGTGTATTCTTTTCCAATCATTCTCACTTTCATAATTTAATTAAGTAACACGCAATAACAACTGGGAAAAAAAATTAACAAACATGATCCCATTCCCATGTTTATGTGTGCAACAAACTAGACCAATAAAGTCATAAGAATAAAAAAAGGATTTATAATGCAAACAGATCTAAGATTGATGAAGGGAAAAAGAACCCGGTGCATATTTGTATAATTTTCAAAACCGACTATGTATCCCCTGCATCTCCTCTACAAACAAATGCTGGCCATGTCTTGTACAAATTAATGCTCAACACGTAGCCGTGCATGATGCATCCACTAATTAACTTTGAAGAAGAAAAAATGGCGATCAAATAATTCCTGCGAATTAAAGAATTGTGACTGACTCTAACATTTTTGACTATGATAAAAAAAAAAAACTTCTTTAAGTGGAAAGTTTTATAATGGGAGGTGAGAACTAATTAACTTTGTGTTTTATGTAAACTAGCAAGTATTTCTTAGAATGTACAAGCTTATATATAAATATATGTGAACTATAAATTATATCAGGAAATAAATATCTAATGTGTGTTACTCATCATTTCTAAGAATATTAGTCATTACATTTAAAGAAAAAAATGTGAAATATAAAAAATATAAATGTAAAAAATATCTAGACATTATTTTATGTTAATATATAAAAATAGAAATTATAATATAAACATGAAAACATTTTAATTTTTGAAAAACATAAAAAAATAATTAATGTAATATTATTATAATGAGGACTTGCAAATTAGTATTTTATGATACTTATTGCTTCACATATTAACTTAATTAAACAAAAGAAATTTTGTTTGCATAACTAATTTGTTCTTCTCTTGATAAACAAACAAAAATTGTTACTCCCTTCACACTAAAAAAATTTATCTTCTTAAGTTATTTTACAAACACAAAAATTAATAAATAGAAAAAAAGAATAACAATTTATAAAATTAACCTTATATCATCTTTATTTATTTATAGATTTTATTGTTCATTATTAATGTTATAAGAGATATAATTAAGTGGAAAAAAGAAAAAAAAAGTTATTTTGAGATTTCATTTTTTATATTTACACGATAATTATAATAAGACAAAAAAATATCATGAAATGGAAACTACATTTATGATATAAGGGATTGACATAATTAATTATTTGTTACACATTTGCCCTTATTTAACATAACTTAGATAATTGTATATGGATTATTCCACAACTACTCTCATCATAAATATCAAATGATGATATTTTAGGTTCAATATATAGTTTGTAAGTACTATTAATTATTTCTTAAACATTGTATATGAACTTTGAAAATCCATAGTTTAGGTCTGGAGAAAAAAATCAATATATTTTGGATTCAAATGCAAAAGTGACTTAAATAAGCATAATGTGTTCTAATTTATTGAAAACTATAAAATCAAAAAGAGATAATTATTAAATACCATGTGAGATTCATAAAAGTTTTCTAATTTTAGTAAATTTCAATCAAAAAGAGAAATTATGTTAAAAAATGATCAAGATCACATTATCCTTTATGGAAAGTAATCATGTTAGAGATGTAGGAAGTTGATTATAATTATGACGAGTTATTTTTCTTCATATATTATAATTACAATTTATCTCAAAAATCAAAATCATTCTCTTTGATAAATAGTTGTTGAAATCACCTATTTAATATATAGTTATACGTAACCACACATAGTTTGGTAAAAAAAATCTTATATTAAAAAAAATAATAAAGTGTTAATTGTTTATTATTTAGTTTAAAAAGTTTAAGATATTGATTTATTTAAAACTAGATACATTTTTACCAATTTATTTTGAGAAAAAAATTGCTAGAAGGAACACTTTCGTTCATTTAATTTTGTAAAATTAATCCACATCAAAAGAACAACTAATAAATTCGCTTCCACTACGCGTGTATCAGTTGGATATTAGTTCTTCTTCTTCTTCTTCTTTTTTTTTTACAAGATATTGTGGCCATATTTTGTTCTAGTTTCTAGTTGTGTTTTTGGTAGACTTTTTGTTCTCTAATATTTATATCTCCTACTGATATAAATATATAGTAACCAATGTCCTACTGGCTTCATATATTTCTGTATAGGGTATCTTTGGTACCTTTCTATAAATACAATATCTTTCCTCAGCCGACAAAAAAAAAAAAAACTAAAAAAAATGCAAGTCAATGATTTAGTAAAAATAAAATAAAATTTGAAGTTTTCGATACACACTATTTGGTATATGTTTTAGTTGTTTTTTCATAAAAGAAAACGTTTCTGTAAGGGTGTCAATAATTGATAGTAATTTAATTAAAATAAGTGAAAAAATTTAATAGTGCATAAAAGGTGGCGAATAGAATGCAAGTTTCTATATGTCAACAAGTTTATCAATGGAAAATCCCATGAATTTATCCGGTTGTAATAAAAAATAAAATATATATTTGCACTCTTGAAATATTTTAAAATGCTAGTTTTAATTCTTAATTAATATATTTTTAACTTCTACATTTATAAAAAAAAGTGATGTGATTTTAGTCACCGGGCCGGAGAGACTAGAAACATATGTTTTTGTAAAAATATAGGGATTAAAAACTTATTTTCAAATATTTTTAAAAAATAAAAATATACTTTTATCAAAAAATCACTTGGATAGGATTGGATGATTTTAAAAATTAAATAAAATAGATAACAATCTGTCTATTCTCATTTTCAAATTTTATGGATTATCCAATTAACACTGTAGAATAAAACCAGTTAAACATAATTTTTTAATATTTCAAGTTCCTTTAAATTTATTAAAAAAATATTTTTTCATATATTAATTTTTAGTACTTATTCATAGGAGTGTCTATAGAATCCAATAACTCATGCACTGGAATTGACCAAAACCCTTTAATATAAATTTTGTTGTTATTTCGGTAAAAGCCAAAACTATATTTCAAATAAATAAGAAAGTGTTAATAACCGTTATTTAATTTTAAAAAATTTGTAGGTATTAATTTGATAAAATAAAAAAATATTTCTTAAATGTTAGTTTTAGAAAGAATAGTCTAAACGAACACTTTCATTCTTTAGTCATATGGATTAATTCACCTTAATGACAACTCACAAATTTATTCTCTGGATTTCATACACAAATTAAGCTCCAAAAGAAAAAAAATCTTTATGACAATGATAATTGATATGCCGAACTAGAACGATTAATTAGTGTTATTGACCTAAGTTTTAGCCCATGTTTGCAAATTGTATGAGTTTGCTGAATTTCATAAATAATATTATAGTTCTTTATATCTCTTATTGTTGTGATTAGTAACAAAAGATAAAAAGCTATATATTAGTGTTCTTCAAAATAAATTGAATAAGTGGATATTGAAAATTTCTTTAAACTCTTGGCATCATATTCTGTGTATTTTTTCTCAATCATTCGCACTTTTACAATTTAAGTACCACAAAAAAAATTGAGGAAAAAAAAAACTTGACCCATGCATATGTTTATCTTTAATTAACCCAAATTATACCCATTAATTATTGTGCTGCAAACTAGACCAAAAAATCTTAAGAATAAAAAAAAGTTAAAAAGGATATATAATGCAAGCATATGTAGATTGAGAAAGAAGAAAAAGAAAACAGTGTATTTGTATATTTTTCAAAACCGAACAGCTAGCTAAAGGTTGGAAATAAAATTTAGAGTAAAGTATACAAATACTTACTGAGATTTTGTTAAATTTCTCTTGATACTCCTTATTTTATTTGTTTTTTAAAAAAAATATAAATTTCTTAATTTTTCCTATATTAAACATGTTTAATTTTATTATTTATTTATATTTAGTTAGGATTAATTTGACTTGTAGGTTCAGTTTAAAGCCAAGATACATAAAAAATATATATATATAAAGCCATTATGAACCATCAAATTTTCTGCCAAAGAAAAATTAAAGTTGACCAAAGAAAAATTAATGTTGACCAACCTGCAGTCCAATTTGCCTCGTACCTCTAGAAATAATTGCACCAATTGTCTCTATGCATTTTATTTAAGTATGCAACAAAGGCATATGTCACTTTGTTTGCGCAATGTGAAAACAAAGGCATATATGTCACTTTGGATCCCATGTATATGCTAAAAGTTGTTTCTTCATAACATCGATCCATAACTTGTGGATCCCATGTATTTTCTTATTCTTTAATTTCTGGAATTGATTATTATTATTCTTATTTAATATAGTAAGACCCGAATCAGATGATTTAATTAAGAAGACTTTGATTAATTAAAATGTTTATCCAAAGAAGGTTAGTTACATGTTCACACACATAAAACAATAATTAACTAGAAATATTGTAGTATGAATTAACAGATATTTAAAAATTTGATCCAATCATCTATATAAGAGGAAGGAGTGGTGTCCGATATAATCACACCAACCAAAGCCACAAAAGAAAAGCAATAGCAATAGCAGTAGCAACAGCCCATATAAAATATAATGGCAGAAACCTGCGACTCCAACAATAAAGTGATCCGTGAATACCATCATGATGCTTCCTTTATGTCAAGGTGTGACATCTTTACTGATGTTACCGAGTACCAACTGTGTCTGGCATATGCCGGAGAATCTGGTAAAGGAAACTTCGAACCTAAGTGGGTTCTCAATGCCACAACCACACTCCACCACATGATCAACGAGTACCACATCGATGGAATCGATGTTAACTACACCACAATCCTGTGCAACCAAAAATTGTTTGTTAACTGCTTTAAGGATCTCATAAGGGGTCTAAGGGAAGCTCTATGCACCACTGGGTTTGTGGCTTCCTTAGCTCCAGATGCTGCCACTTATGTTGTGTTTCAGTGCTTCGTTGATTTTGAACCTCGAGATCCTAACAGACCAGTTAAAAGCTTGGTGCAGCATACTTACCAAAACTAAATATGAATAATTTTTTTCACAAAGATCAAAATTTAAAGAAAATACAAACTTACAAAAATAAAAATGTATTTAAGTCATTTAATATGATGATTGAAATATTTATCATTCAATATTGAGATTTTAGTTAATTGAATTTAAAAGAGATTTAATTGATATGAATTTAAAATTAAAGTATGAAATTTAAAATTTATCAACTATTATTTATCAATAATCAATGATAATGAGTTAAAATCATGATTTAGACATTCTTAAATCATCTTTACATGTCAAATAACAGAAAAAATATTTTTTAAGAAAATATTGTTTAGATTCTTTGAATGAAAATTGATTTTGAGGGTGTAATAACCAAAATGGATTTTAATGTCTATGTACACTCAATTTTCTATTATAATTAGTTATATATATATATATATATAATTAAAATTAAATGGACATAATTAAAATTAAGATGATATATGTATAATATGCTAACTTGAAGGCAATCGGATTCAATAATGAAATCATCAATCCCAGATCTTTGAGCCATTAGAAGGCTACCAACATGGCTAGGGCCTTCCTTTCATGAGTTTAAACGGGGAAGTGTGAGATAAAGCCATGACAAAGTGACCTCTATCATCCCTGATACAACAACCAACTTAAAAGAATTTTCTTATTCGACAAAAGCAGAATCGATATTGCATTTTAAAGTCATTAGAGGAGGAGGTTCCCACCTTACTGCCATCAGATTTGTATTGGGTCTTAAGTATGACTTCTCAATCACTCAAGCTTTTCTCCGATCGTCGAGAAACTCCTGATCTTGATATACCTCAGGCTCAACACGCAATCACTTACAACAATTCTATTTTACATACAAGCTTAGTGTGACATGCTAGGCTAAGCGTGCAGGCACTTATGCAGAAACAACAGTGCAACGCATTTGACCCTATTTAAGCTCCAAGGATGCAAATAGAAGGTAGATAACTGGTTGGGGGACTATCTAGGGTTTGAGGTTGCAGGTGCAAAGCTCTCCCTTTCCCTCCATGGCTTCCCTACCATTTCTCATCATCTATTTTCTTCTTGCTGTTAGATTTACCCATTTTAGGGGTTGACGTAGTTGAATCCATCCTGATGCTTACATTTTGATTATTAATGTATGTTTATTGTTCATTATTATGTGTTTTCCTCTATGCATTAATGTTTGTTTTGGCTTGACCACCCATTTTTTGATGTTGTGGTTTGAATTGTTAGTGGAAAATGCTTTGAAATTTAGAAATATAGAGGAACACCTAATGCGTTTTGTGTCTAGAGATAGAACAAAGCTTGTTAGTCATCTTTTAACTCTTGTTTTTAAAGCAAGTCATTTGGGTAGATTAGTTAAGGGATTGGTAGTTTGGTCAAGGGGCTTAGATTCTTTCCATCCGAAGGATCGGGGTTTGAGAATTTTTGTGATTTGATTATTATAATTGTGCTTTTTTTAATGGAAATGTTTTTTGGTTTATTTCTTGGTTATTTTCTTTTCACTTAACTAATTCATTGAATATTTTATTTTATTTAAAATACCAAGTATAAGTCAAATTAATGTCTAGAATTTATATGTAAAATTATGAGGTGGAGTTTTTCTTTTCTCTTCTTCTCCCAGTAGATTATCTAAAAATATGAAAATGATATTTTTAAGACAAGTAACAAAATCTATACTTAATTTGTGGAGATGAACATTTTTTTAAAGATAGAAACAACATATAAAATTAAAAATATGAAATTTATGTTTAAAACAAGTAAGAAAATTTATACTTAATTTACGGACAGAAATATGTCAACTATAGATACAATTTTCATAGTGCAGAATATGAAATACATCCTCAATAATCAGGTTAACTTTGGTCTTCAATTGGTAAATTATATTACTCATGTATTAGTACCTCAATTATTCAAAATAGTTTTACACATATCAAATTGTTATTTTGCATTTTTGGAGTATAAGCACAAATTTTGTCAAGCAAGTTGATACAACAACTGCATTTGTATGTAATTTGTACAAAGAAGCTTAAATTCAAGATAATATATTAAATATCAGATGAAATAACAACAAGATAATGGTACCTATAGTCCTTGCAACATTTCTGGGGTTGGAAGCTCAAGAAAATGTGCAATACCAACAAATTCAATCTCCTCACTCCTCTTAGCAACACCCTTTTTAAACAAATAAAGTTTATAAGAAGAAATTCTATTCTATATAGTTGCAACACAATAGTATCCAAGAAACATGTTTTTGATGCAAGATTAATAGTCTCAGCTGTAACCTAGCAATACAATGTAAAATTAGTTTTTCTTTAAATTAAATCATATAATAATTATAATTTATGATAATTTACAATAAATCTGGTTGCCTATGCATTGCACAGGCTCTAATACTAGTGTGTGAGTATATATATATATATACACACACACACATTTTTCCCTTCTACTTCTAGAAATACACACATGCTCAATATTTTCATAGATTATAAAATTCACTAAGTAAAAAAAAATAAAGTTAAAATCATGATAATAGTATTAAAATTATTATTATTATTTTAAACAAATAAGTAAAACTAAACACTCAAATGTTCATATTTAAGCATGTAATTATAATAATCATGGAATAAATAAAAAATGTCTGAAAAAATTATTGGAAAGGAAATAAAAATAATAATTGTGACTTTTTTTATCCATTGAAATCAAAGACATTTATCAGGAGGTTTAAAACACGTATCTTACTCAACCACCTATATATTATTTTAAAAAATGTGCAAAAATCAAATGTGACATTTAATTGAATAATCTTCACGATAAAGTTGACATTTCATTAAATAGAAAATAAGAAATAAATAGATGAAAAAGCAATTAAAGTAAATGAGTAAATGAATAACTACATCCTAAAAAGACACTAGTGCTTGGTAGCATGAAAGATGAAGTTTGAGAAAATGAAGTGTGGAAGGAGAAAGACGAGAAAGTGGTATACATAGAGGTTGGGCCTATGGAGGCCCAAATATTGTGACTATTCCCAAACATTGGATCATGTGAGATCAATGGTCTAGAAAAATAGTGTCACTTCATTTCTGAAACTTATAACTATCATGATTCTACCTGCAAAATGAAGCAACTCATCCTAACATGCTTCCAGATACAACACATGAGATATCTAGAGAAAATCAAACACCTTTGACTACAACATTCATGAGAAGGGATGAAAACCTTTTGGCATAAGACAATTATGTCAAGATTCTGCATTTTTTTAAGAACTTATTGGCTAAGGGAGCAAGGTACCATATGGACGAATACCCTTTGATGAATGATTGGTCCTACAAAAGACCAGATGGTCATTAGTACCCGCTAATACATAACACACTCTAAAATACTAGAGAAAAGAATATGCTTTGTATGATATTGGCTAATAGTAATCTGATTTGTCCCCTTAATGAATTGAGGCTTAGTAGGGGGCATGTGTATCGTATGGACGAATACCCTTCGATCATATTGAAGACTGAGTGGACCTTTATCCCTCTATAAGGCTGAATAGACGTAAACTTTCTTAATACATATATACTTGTCATTTTTGTGAAGATTAAAGAATATAGTCTATCTTAACGTAATCCAATCATTATCAAGGACTTACTACCATGTAATTTCAGATTAACATTCCCTTAATTAAAAAGGCAATGCCCATGGACCATATGACCCATAAATACGTGTACTAAAGGGTTAGATTTTCAAGATATCCCACACTATAACAAAATATGCATTCAACATCCCCAATTTAACATCGGTCACAAGAAATATAGATGTTAAATTATACGCAGTGATATTTCCTTAAATACTTGGAGCTTCTTAACATCGATTTTTGAAAACCGATGTTACTACCAGAAACTTCACATCGGTTTTTTGAAAACTGATGTTGTTAGTACAATGTTAACATCATTTTTTTTTTAAAAAAAAATCAATGTTGTTAGTAATTAGTTAACATCGGTTTTTGAAAATCGATTTGTCAAATGAGTAGATAACATCGATTTTTAAATAAAATTGATGTTAGTTATTTTTTTACTATTTCTAAACCTATGGCGCTGACTCACTTTGAAACCGTCTCATCCTCTCTAACCATCGCTATTTCGTTGTTTCCACTCTCGTATTCATAGACACTTGCGTAATACTAAAAAAAATAGCAATATTGACTAACTATGGCTTTCAAAAACAACAATTAGAATTTCATTGTACCAATATAAATAGCAAGAAATGAAATAAACATAAAGTTCGAGAGAAAAAGAACAAGAAACTCTTTTTGGGAAATTTTTATGAACACTTGGAGTGCGATAAAAAGAAGTAAAATAACAAAGAATAAAAGAGTTAGGGTTGATTTCACTAAACCACCTCCTCATGCTAAAAAAGATCACTAATCTAGTTCAAAGCACAATTATAATAATCAACTCACAAAAATACTCAAACCCCGATCGCTCGGATGGAAAGAATCTAAGCCCCTTGACCAAACTACCAATCCCTTGACTAATCTACCCAAATGACTTGCTTTAAAAACAAAAGTTAAAAGATGACTAACAAGCTTTGTTCTATCTCTAGACACAAAATGCATTAGGTGTTCCTCTATATTTCTAAATTCCAAAGCATTTTCCACTAACAATTCAAACCACAACATCAAGAAAAGGGTGGTCAAGCCAAAGCAAACATTAATGCATAGAGGAAAGCACATAATAATGAACAATAAACATACATTAATAATCAAAATGTAAGCATCAGGATGGATTCAACTACATCAACCTCTAAAATGGGTAAACCTAACTACAAGAAGAAAATAGATGATGAGAAATGGTAGGGAAGCCATGGAGGGAAAGGGAGAGCTTTGCACCTGCTACCTCAAACCCTAGATAGTCCCCCAACCAGTTATCTACCTTCTATTTGCATCCTTGGAGCTTAAATAAGGTCAAATGCGTTGCACTGTTGTTTCTGCATAAGTGCCTGCACGGTTAGCCTAGCATGTCGCACTAAGCTTGTATGTAAAATAGAATTGTTGTAAGTGATTGCGCACTGAGCATGAGGTATATCAAGATCTGGAGTTTCTCGACGATCGGAGAAATGCTTGAGTGATTTAGAAGTCATACTTAAGACCCAATGCAAATCTGATGGTAGTAAGGTGGGAACCTCCTCCTCTAAGGACATTAAAATGCAATATTGATGCTGCTTTTGTCAAATAAGAAAATTCTTTTAAGTTGGTTGTTGTATCACGGATGATAGAGGTCACTTTGTCATGGCTTTATCTGACACTTCCCTGTTTAAACCCATGAAAGGAAGGCCCTAGCCATGTTGGTAGCCTTCTAATGGCTCAAAGATTTGGGATTGATGATTTCATTATTGAATCCGAGCCTTCATGTTAGCATATTATACACATATTATCTTAATTTTAATTATGTCCATTTAATTTTAATTATATATATATATAACTAATTATAATAGAAAATTGAGTGTACATAGACATTAAAATCCATTTTGGTTATTACACCCTCAAAATCAATTTTCATTCAAAGAATCTAAACAATATTTTCTTAAAAAAATATTTTTTCTGTTATCTGACATGAAAAGATGATTTAAGAATGTCTAAATCATGATTTTAACTCATTATCATTGATTATTGATAAATAATAGTTGATAAATTTTAATTTTCACACTTTAATTGTAAATTCATATCAATTAAATCTCTTTTAAATACAATTAGTTCAATTAACTAAAATCTCAATGTTGAATGATAAATATTTCAATCATCATATTAAATGATTTAAATACATTTTTATTTTTGTAAGTTTGTATTTTCTTTAAATTTTGGTCTTTGTGAAAATATTATTCATATTTAGTTTTGGTAAGTATGTGTTTTTTCCATTTTTATCCTTGTAAATTTTTATATTTATTTTTAGTCCCTGTAAATTTGTATTTTTCCAATATGATTTTGGGCATTGTAATTAAGCATGAACTTATGCAGATTTTTTTTTAGTTTGAATTCAACCCGAGTCCGACAACAAGGGCCGCAAAGTCGGTTTGAATTAAACAAACTATGTATTGATTCAAAATTAACCGAAAAGTACAACGCGATCGCTAGGATCCAGCCACCAAAAAGGACAAACGCAAACCAGAGAAAAATTAACCCATCATAAGATTAGCTATGTGATCTCTAAGATACCCACTATACCAACCTCTGTAAACTATCATATCTATAATATTATCCGCTATTTTTGTATTATCAACAGTATTACCGAAACTCTTATCGTTACGGTATCTCCAGATTCCATATAAAGTTTCAGCAGCGGCTAGTTTCAAAATTGCATGTATCTTTCCCTTCCCTTTTGTGGATGAAATTAACCACTCTAACTCATCATTCCACTCACGCGGTACTCTCTTAATTTGAACCCAATCAAGAACTTTAGTCCAAATAATTTTAAGCTCCGGGCAGCCATAAAACAAGTGATTAATAGATTCTTCAGCAGGACAAAAGCAACACTTACTATCTTCAATCATACCAAATTTTTTCAGACGGTTTTTGGTGGCTAACCGCCCATGACAAGCAAGCCATAGAGTCATCAGAGCTCTAGGCCTCGCTGTATTCCCCCGAAACAGATTACGCCAGCGCACTTTTGAAGTGTTGGTGCAAAGACTTTTATAAACCTCCTTCATACCAAATCGATTTTTCTCTAGCATGCTATCCCATATAGATTGGATATCCAAAATGCTACTACGATGCTTCAGGATACTTTTCATAATCCAAGAGTTGTGAATCTTTACACTCACATTCATCAGTGTGTCCTTATTCAAGTAGTAGGCATTTACCCACTTCACCCAAAGACTATCAGATTTGCCACTAAGATTCCAAAGGAGTTTCAGCATAGTTACCTTATTCCAAACCGAAAGGTCAATGATGTTTAACCCTCCATAATCCTTCGGTTTACACACAGAGTCCCAAGCAACTGGACTTTTTCTCTTTAGCTCTTGCCCTCCTGTCCAGAGGAAAGATCTGCAAATAGCTTCAATTTTGTGAACAACATACTTCGGGATAGGAAAGCATTGCATCCAGTAATTTGCAATAGCAAACGTCACACTCCTTATAAGCTGAACACGGCCTGCATAAGTCAAAAGATTAGTGCTCCAGTGATTGATTCTCCCCACTATCTTATCCACTAAAGGCATATAGTGGTGAATAGAAAGTTTTTTACTAGTGAGCGGGACCCCCAAGTAACGGAAAGGAAGAGGGCCTTCAGTAAAACCAGTAAGATTGAGAATATTCCTCTTGCTATCGTCCCCCACACCACCAAAGTAAATCTTACATTTACTAGGATTAGCAATAAGACCAGTGGACTCAGAAAAATTCTTGAAAGCCTTCACCATAAGATCCACAGATATTGGATCACCTCTCGAAAAAAGAAGTAAATCATCTGCAAAAGCCAGATTAGTAATACTAAGCTTTTCACATTTAGCATGATGGTTAAAATTAGGATTCTTCTGCATGTCATACAGAATTCTATTCAGATATTCCATAACAATAACAAAAAGGAGGGGGGACATGGGGTCTCCCTGACGGAGTCCACGCTTAGCCTACAAAAGGTTAGAGTGACAACCATTGACATTGAAACGGTAAGAAACAGTGGTCACAGCTATCATGATCCATCTGATAAATTGTTGAGGCACACCAATCTCTTTAAGAATACATTCCAGTGCATCCCAGTTAACCATATCATAAACTTTCTGGAGGTCTATTTGCATCATACAGCGGGGAGTCCCACCTTTCCGAGAGTAACCCTTAATCAGCTCGTAAGCAAGTAGAATGTGATTATGAATTTTTTGGCCGGGGACAAAAGCAGCTTGGTTCTTACCAACGATACTATCCATCACCCTACCCATTCTAGCGGTAATAATTTTAGAAATTATTTTATATACTGTAGTGCACCCGGCAATAGGTCGATATTCCTTAATAGTTTTGGCTTCCTCATTTTTTGGAATGAGAGTTACCAAAGTACAATTGAAAGCCTTGTAGATCCGATCATTCTCAAAGAAATCTCTAACAGCAGCCACCACATCTTTCCCTATAATATTCCAGCTGGTTTTGAAAAATTTTGCTCCAAAACCGTCTATTCCCGGGCTTTTTGTGTCACCAATGCCATTCAACGCTTTACGGATTTCTTGGTCGGTAATGGGGGCTACAAGCTGTTCCCTCTGTTCCATACTAAGTTGAGGCCCCCCTCTCATGGCCATAATATTAATATGACGCACATTACCATCTTTTGTCCCCATTAAACCCTCATAGAAATTTAAGACTTCGTCCTGAATTTCGTCATGAGATGTAATAACCGTACCATCATCCTTATGCAGCAAATTCAGCCTTTTGGAACTCTTTTTAGCTTTTATGGTAGCATGGAAATATGAGTTATTTCCATCACCCAATCGAAGCCAATCAATTTTGGATTTTTGTTGTAATGTTTTCTCTTCCAGGGAATTCCAATTGATAACCTCCTCTGTATACCGCTTAACAGTATCAATTTTACTGCTATTCCATCTATCTTCTACAAGGCTTTTTTGGGCATGTTGCAGATTTTGTCTAGCCTCCATTATTCTAGACTGGATATGATGCAGAGGCCTGTTGATTTTATTCAAAGCAGGTTTGAGCCGTTTGAGCTTCTCCCAAAGCACATACATCGGTCTACCATTCAGTGGTTCGTTCCAACTATTACTAATAGTGCTATGATATTCCTCCAAATCTGTCAAACAGTTTGAGAATTTAAAATGAAATTGCCGACCTGCAGTATTCCCTGGATCAGCCAAACAAAGTAAAGCGTGGTCCGATACGCTCGGAGGCAGGATTTGGAGCATTGTGTCCATGTTGTCTTGGAACCATTCCACATTCCCCACCACCCTATCGATTCTAGAATAGATCATACCATCAGTTTGCTTATTCGACCAAGTATAGTAGTCACCCATGCTATCCTTTTCAAAAGTTCCCGTATTTCGCATCATTTTTGCCAAGTCTTCATATTCTGACTCGGTGACCAAATTACCACCCACTCTATCTTTAGCTTTCAAAACGTTATTAAAGTCACCAAGCAAGACCCAAGGACCATGTTGATTGCCATGAATACATTCGATATCAGTCCACAAAGTTCTACGCTGATCCAGCTTATTAAGGGCATAGATCGCTGTGATCCAATAAAGAAAATTACCTGTCAGATCATAAACGCCACAATGGAGCAATTGACTTGTCTCCCTAATATACTTTATGGTAACCTTGTTAGTATCCCAATTTAACCAGATTCTGCCGTTGGAATGGCTAGAATAATTGTCCAAAAACTCACCTTGCAACCTGAGTTTATTTTGAATATTGCGAGCCTTAACTTGTTTTACCCTTGTCTCAATTAAGATCGTGATCGTAGGCCGAAGCTCTAGAAGACGGGAGCCTATCTCCTTTAGCTTACCTACATTATTAAGCCCCCTAACATTCCGGCTAATTATCATGCAGATTACAAATGAATAAATTAGAATCTTAAAGGGACTAAAATCGAAAAAACAAACTTACAATACAAGGATTAAAAATAAACAAAAAACTTACAGGAATTAAAATTTTGAAAACAACTTTCGGGGACTAAAATTAAAAAAATACATTCAAAAGGATAAAAAATAAATAAAAAAGACTAATTTACAAGTACCAAAAACATATTTAAATCTATTGAGATTATATAATATTTTGGAAGATTGCAAGTATATTAGTTTTTAATACATTTCTTATTCGAATTTTACTAAACGTGAATTAGAATTTATTATTTTATTTTAAGAGAATTATAATTATCGGTAAATTGAGGGGGGATAAAACATAGAGAGAGATCTTCACTAATGGGTGGTTACACACTCATCCCATAAGTAAACTTGACACTAATATTATCAAACTTGATCGGGAGTTTACATAAACTCGTCAAAGTTCTAAAGACTCGACTCATGGATTCGACTCGTAGATCCATAGAAGTTTACTTCATATAAAAACAATAACAAAATACATATAAATTATATTAAATAGCATATCAATTAAACATTTAAAAAACTTGCTCAACCTGGGCTGGGTCACCGATCTTAAGAAAACTCAATCAGGTCAACTTTGGTGGATTCATATACATTATTATGTGTAAAGTTTCCTGTATGTAAGATTCAATTACCTAATTCATCAAAATTAACGAAAATGATTAATTTAGCTGAAAACATATGTTATTGATACATATATATAATAATCAAGAGCAAATGAAGCACAAAGACATATAATATATTTTATTGATGAGACAAAGATGCACGTAGGCATTAACACAGCACAAATATGCATGCCATGCATTGTTTTTTCAAATGCACGCACAACATATATAGATATAGGCAGAAGGAACACACACATACAATTAATAGATATAGCATGGGTCTTATTCCATATATAGTATGGCTAGAGCCATGAATGCATAGATAGAACTTAATAATTATGGATCTTCAATTAAGGATATTTTCCAGGATCGGAGACGGCCAAAGACAGGAGTTTAGGGATCCACGTTGGGGGAATGAAGGCATAGGTGTCACTAAGAACCTTGACAGATGCGCCCTTAACCCTAGGCCAAGAATGCACTAGGCGATTGAGAGCAAGAAAGAAGAGGGGTGGTGAAACTTTATTCCAATCCTCCTTAATGGCGCTGTAGCCAAGCAAGATCTTAGAGTCATAATAATCATACTCTTCCACTATCTTCTCAACCTGGCGCACCAAGATTTCAACTGATCTGTTAGGATCTTTAGGTTCGAAATCAACGAAGCACTGAAACACAACCGTTCCAATCCAAGAAGTATCAATAGATCGGTACAAGGGCAAGTAGAAAGCCTCATTGGTGGCAGCATCTGGAGCTAAGGAAGCCTCAAACCCAGTGGTGCATAGAGCTTCCCTTAGGCCCCTTATGAGATCCTTAAAGCAGTTAACAAACAATTTTTTGTTGCACAGGATTGTGGTGTAGTTAACATCGATTCCATCGATGTGGTACTCGTTGATCATGTGGTGGAGTGTGGTTGTGGCATTGAGAACCCAATCATCGGCACCACCAGCAGCAACTTTGAAGGGGTCATCTCCTCCGATGCTGACAAACACTTTGACTGGCAGATTCGAGGCAGCACAATTTAGCTTGAACTGCTCGATAAGGTGGGGAGTGACATTGTCTGTGTCCCACTTAGGTTCGAAGTTTCCTTTACCAGATTCTCCGGCATATGCCAGACACAGTTGGTACTCGGTAACATCAGTAAAGATGTCACACCTTGACATAAAGGAAGCATCATGATGGTATTCACGGATCACTTTATTGTTGGAGTCGCAGGTTTCTGCCATTATATTTTATATGGGCTGTTGCTACTGCTATTGCTATTGCTTTTCTTTTGTGGCTTTGGTTGGTGTGATTATATCGGACACCACTCCTTCCTCTTATATAGATGATTGGATCAAATTTTTAAATATCTGTTAAATCATACTACAATATTTCTAGTTAATTATTGTTTTATGTGTGTGAACATGTAACTAACCTTCTTTGGATAAACATTTTAATTAATCAAAGTCTTCTTAATTAAATCATCTTATTCAGGTCTTACTATATTAAATACACGGGATCCACAAGTTATGGATCGATGTTTATGAAGAAACAACTTTTATATACATGGTATCCAAAGTGACATATATGCCTTTGTTTTCACATTGCGCAAACAAAGTGACGTATGCCTTTGTTGCATACTTGAATAAAATGCATAGAGACAATTGGTGCAATTATTTCTAGAGGTACGACGCAAATTGGACAGCGCATAGGCTAGAATGTGAAAATTTGATGTTTATGAAGAAACAACTTTTAGAGGATGCAGGGAACACGTAGTCGGTTTTGAAAATTATACAAATACACTGTGTTCTATTTCTCTTTATCAATCTTAGATCTATTTGCATTATAAATACTTTTTTTATTCTTATGATTGTATTGGTCTAGTTTGTTGCACAATAATGGGTATAATTTGGATTAGAGATAAACATAAGCATGGGAATGGAGATCACGTTTGTTAATTTTTTTTCCCCAGTTGTTATTGCGTGGTACTTAGTTAAATTGTGAAAGTGAGAATGATTGAGAAAGAATACATGGAATATGATATGAAGAGTTTAAAGAAACTCTCAATATCAATTTATTCAATTATTTTTAAGAACATTAATATATGGTGGCTTTTTATCTTTTGTTACTAATCACAAAAATAAGAGATAAAAAAAAGTATAGTATTATTTATGAAATTGAGTGAACTCATACAATTTGTAAACATATGGGCTAAAACACGGGTAAATAACACCGCTAATAACAATTATTTTAATTTTATATTTGACATATCTATTATCTATTATCTTCTATAAATAATTTTAAAAAATTTATGTTGTTAGTAATTTTGGAAACCAATTTATCAAATAACTAGATAACAATGGTTTTTTAAATAAACTTGATGTTAGTTCTTTTTTAATATTTCTAAACTTGATGTTATTATAAATACTTTTTTTATTCTTATGATTGTATTGGTCTAGTTTGTTGCACAATAATGGGTATAATTTGGATTAGAGATAAACATAAGCATGGGAATGGAGATCACGTTTGTTAATTTTTTTTAAGTTCTATCTATGCATTCATGGAAAATATATGGAATAAGACCCATGCTATATCTATTAATTGTATGTGTGTGTTCCTTCTGCCTATATCTATATATGTTGTGCGTGCATTTGAAAAAACAATGCATGGCATGCATATTTGTGCTGTGTTAATGCCTACGTGCATCTTTGTCTCATCAATAAAATATATTATATGTCTTTGTGCTTCATTTGCTCTTGATTATTATATATATGTATCAATAACATATGTTTTCAGCTAAATTAATCATTTTCGTTAATTTTGATGAATTAGGTAATTGAATCTTACATACAGGAAACTTTACACATAATAATGTATATGAATCCACCAAAGTTGACCTGATTGAGTTTTCTTAAGATCGGTGACCCAGCCCAGGTTGAGCAAGTTTTTTAAATGTTTAATTGATATGCTATTTAATATAATTTATATGTATTTTGTTATTATTTTTATATGAAGTAGACTTCTATGGATCTACGAGTCGAATCCATGAGTCGAGTCTTTAGAACTTTGACGAATTTATGTAAACTCCTGATCAAGTTTGATAATATTAGTGTCAAGTTTACTTATGGGATGAGTGTGTAACCACCCATTAGTGAAGATCTCTCTCTATGTTTTATCCCCCCTCAATTTACCGATAATTATAATTCTCTTAAAATAAAATAATAAATTCTAATTCACGTTTAGTAAAATTCGAATAAGAAATGTATTAAAAACTAATATACTTGCAATCTTCCAAAATATTATATAATCTCAATAGATTTAAATATGTTTTTGGTACTTGTAAATTAGTCTTTTTTATTTATTTTTTATCCTTTTGAATGTATTTTTTTAATTTTAGTCCCCGAAAGTTGTTTTCAAAATTTTAATTCCTGTAAGTTTTTTGTTTATTTTTAATCCTTGTATTGTAAGTTTATGTTTTTTCGATTTTAGTCCCTTTAAGATTCTAATTTATTCATTTGTAATCTGCATAAGTTCATGCTTAATTACAATGCCCAAAATCATATTGGAAAAATACAAATTTACAGGGACTAAAAATAAATATAAAAATTTACAAGGATAAAAATGGAAAAAACACATACTTACCAAAACTAAATATGAATAATATTTTCACAAAGATCAAAATTTAAAGAAAATACAAACTTACAAAAATAAAAATGTATTTAAATCATTTAATATGATGATTGAAATATTTATCATTCAACATTGAGATTTTAGTTAATTGAACTAATTGTATTTAAAAGAGATTTAATTGATATGAATTTACAATTAAAGTGTGAAAATTAAAATTTATCAACTATTATTTATCAATAATCAATGATAATGAGTTAAAATCATGATTTAGACATTCTTAAATCATCTTTTCATGTCAGATAACAGAAAAAATATTTTTTTAAGAAAATATTGTTTAGATTCTTTGAATGAAAATTGATTTTGAGGGTGTAATAACCAAAATGGATTTTAATGTCTATGTACACTCAATTTTCTATTATAATTAGTTATATATATATATATATATATATATATATATATATATATAATTAAAATTAAATGGACATAATTAAAATTAAGATAATATGTGTATAATATGCTAACATGAAGGCAATCGGATTCAATAATGAAATCATCAATCCCAAATCTTTGAGCCATTAGAAGGCTACCAATATGGCTAGGGCCTTCCTTTCATGGGTTTAAACGGGGAAGTGTTAGATAAAGCCATGACAAAGTGTCCTCTATCATCCGTGATACAACAACCAACTTAAAAGAATTTTCTTATTCGCCAAAAGCAGCATCAATATTGCATTTTAATGTCCTTAGAGGAGGAGGTTCCCACCTTACTACCATCAGATTTGCATTGGGTCTTAAGTATGACTTCTAAATCACTCAAGCATTTCTCCGATCGTCGAGAAATTCCTAATCTTGATATACCTCATGCTCAGTGCGCAATCACTTACAACAATTCTATTTTACATACAAGCTTAGTGCGACATGCTAGGCTAACCGTGCAGGCACTTATGCAGAAACAACAGTGCAACGCATTTGACCCTATTTAAGCTCCAAGGATGCAAATAGAAGGTAGATAACTGGTTGGGGGACTATCTAGGGTTTGAGGTTGCAGGTGCAAAGCTCTCCCTTTCCCTCCATGTCTTCCCTACCATTTCTCATCATCTATTTTCTTCTTGTAGTTAGGTTTACCCATTTTAGGGGTTGATGTAGTTGAATCCATCCTGATGCTTACATTTTGATTATTAATGTATGTTTATTGTTCATTATTATGTGCTTTCCTCTATGCATTAATATTTGCTTTGGCTTGACCACCCTTTTCTTGATGTTGTGGTTTGAATTGTTAGTGGAAAATGCTTTGAAATTTAGAAATATAGAGGAACACCTAATGCGTTTTGTGTCTAGAGATAGAACAAAGCTTGTTAGTCATCTTTTAACTCTTGTTTTTAAAAGCAAGTCATTTGGGTAGATTAGTCAAGGGATTGGTAGTTTGGTCAAGGGGCTTAGATTCTTTCCATCTGAGCGATCGGGGTTTGAGTATTTTTGTGAGTTGATTATTATAATTGTGCTTTGAACTAGATTAGTGGTCTTTTTTAGCATGAGGAGGTGGTTTAGTGAAATCAACCCTAACTCTTTTATTCTTTGTTATTTTACTTCTTTTTATCGCACTCCAAGTGTTCATAAAAATTTCCCAAAAAGAGTTTCTTGTTCTTTTTCTCTTGAACTTTATGTTTATTTCATTTCTTATTATTTATATTGTTACAATCAAATTCTAATTGTTGTTTCTGAAAGCCATAGTTAGTCAATATTGCTATTTTTTCGAGTATGACGCAAGTGTCTATGAATACGGGAGTGGAAACAACGAAATAGCGAAGGTTCGAGAGGATGAGACGGTTTCAAAGTGAGTCAGCGCCAGAGGTTTAGAAATACTAAAAAAATAACTAACATCAATTTTATTTAAAAATCGATGTTATCTACTCATTTGACAAATCGATTTTCAAAAACCGATGTTAACTAATTACAAACAACATTGATTTTTTTTTTTAAAAATGATGTTAACATTGTACTAACAACATCAGTTTTCAAAAAACCGATGTGAAGTTTCTGGTAGTAACATCGGTTTTCAAAAATCAATGTTAAGAAGCTCCAAGTATTTAAGGAAATATCACCGCGTATAATTTAACATCTATATTTCTTGTGACCGATGTTAAATTGGGGATGTTGAATGCATATTTTGTTATAGTGTGGGATATCTTAAAAATCTAACCCTTTATGTACACGTATTTATGGGTCATATGGTCCATGGGCATTGCCTTTTTAATTAAGGGAATGTTCATCCGAAATTACATGGTAGTAAGTCCTTGATAATGATTGGATTACGTTAAGATAAACTATATTCTTTAATCTTCACAAAAATGACAAGTATATATGTATTAAGAAAGTTTACGTCTATTCAGCCCTATAGAGGGATAAAGGTCCACTCAGTCTTCAATATGATCGAAGGGTATTCGTCCATACGATACACATGCCCCCTAAGCCTCAATTCATTAAGGGGACAAATCAGATTACTATTAGCCAATATCATACAAAGCATACTCTTTTCTCTAGTATTTTAGAGTGTGTTATGTATTAGCGGGTACTAATGACCATCTGGTCTTTTGTAGGACCAATCATTCATCAAAGGGTATTTGTCCATATGTTACCTTGCTCCCTTAGCCAATAAGTTCTTAAAAAAATGCAGAATCTTGACATAATTGTCTTATGCCAAAAGGTTTTCATCCCTTCTCATGAATGTTGTAGTCAAAGGTGTTTGATTTTCTCTAGATATCTCATGTGTTGTATCTAGAAGCATGTTAGGATGAGTTGCTTCATTTTGCAGGTAGAATCATGATAGTTATAAGTTTCGAAAATGAAGTGACACTATTTTTCTAGACCATTGATCTCACATGATCCAATGTTTGGGAATAGTCACAATATTTGGGCCTCCATAGGCCCAACCTCTATGTAGACCACTTTCTCGTCTTTCTCCTTCCACACTTCATTTTCTCAAACTTCATCTTTCATGCTACCAAGCACTAGTGTCTTTTTAGGATGTAGTTATTCATTTACTCATTTACTTTAATTACTTTTTCATCTATTTATTTCCTATTTTCTATTTAATGAAATGTCAACTTTATGGTGAAGATTATTCAATTAAATGTCACATTTGATTTTGCACATGTTTTAAAATAATTTATAGGTGGTTGAGTAAGATGCGTGTTGTAAACCTCCTGATAAATGTCTTTGATTTCAATGGATAAAAAAAGTCACAATTATTATTTTTATTTCCTTTCCAATAATTTTTTCAGACATTTTTTTATTTATTTCATGATTATTATAATTACATGCTTAAATATGAACATTTGAGTGTTTAGTTTTATTTATTTGTTTAAAATAATAATAATAATTTTAATACTATTATCATGATTTTAACTTTATTTATTTTTTACTTAGTGAATTTTATAATCTATGAAAATATTGTGCATGTGTGTATTTCTAGAAGTAGAAGGGAAAAATGTATATATATATATATATATATATATATATATATATATATATATATATACACACACACACACACACACTAGTATTAGAGCCTGTGCAATGCATAGGCAACCAGATTTATTGTAAATTATCACAAATTATAATTATTATATGATTGAATTTAAAGAAAAACTAATTTTACATTGTATTGCTAGGTTACAGCTGAGACTATTAATCTTGCATCAAAAACATGTTTCTTGGATACTATTGTGTTGCAGCTATATAGAATAGAATTTCTTCTTTTAAACTTTATTTGTTTAAAAAGGGTGTTGCTAAGAGGAGTGAGGAGATTGAATTTGTTGGTATTGCACATTTTCTTGAGCTTCCAACCCCAGAAATGTTGCAAGGACTATAGGTACCATTATCTTGTTGTTATTTCATGTGATATTTAATATATTATCTTGAATTTAAGCTTCTTTGTACAAATTACATACAAATGCAGTTGTTGTATTAACTTGTTTGACAAAATTTGTGCTTATACTCCAAAAATGCAAAATAACAATTTGATATGTGTAAAACTATTTTGAATAATTGAAGTACTAATACATGAGTAATATAATTTACCAATTGAAGATCAAAGTTAACCTGATTATTGAGGATGTATTTCATATTGAGGATGTATTTCATATTCTGCACTATGAAAATTGTATCTATAGTTGACATATTTCTGCCCGTAAATTAAGTATAAATTTTCTTACTTGCTTTAAACATAAATTTCATATTTTTAATTCTATATGTTGTTTCTATCTTTAAAAAAATGTTCATCTCCACAAATTAAGTATAGATTTTGTTACTTGTCTTAAAAATATCATTTTCATATTTTTAGATAATCTATTGGGAGAAGAAGAGAAAAGAAAAACTCCACCTCATAATTTTACATATAAATTCTAGACATTAATTTGACTTATACTTGGTATTTTAAATAAAATAAAATATTCAATGAATTAGTTAAGTGAAAAGAAAATAAGCAAGAAATAAACCAAAAAACATTTCCATTAATCTCATTAGTTATATTTTATTAATCTTGACCTGATTGGGTTTTGTTAAAATTGGTGACTCAAGAATTAGTTAACTTTCAACATCGTTTCTCGCCAGCACTGATGTAGTAACCTGTGCTTTCAATATCGTTTCTTGCCAGCACCGATGTAGTAACCTGGGCTTTCAACATCGTTTCTCGCCTTAGCAATGATGTAGAAATATCCGATTTCTACATCGTTGCTTACGCCAGCACCAATGTAAAAAAATTAGCAACCTGCATAGTAATTAATCAATATATATGCTTGATGTAATAATTGTTTATAGATAAAAACTGAGAATGAGTGGTAAAAATTATCTATATTTTTAATAATTAATAAATATAATAAAATAATAATTAATTAAAACCTAACAATGAGTAATAAAAATTATCTATATTACTAATAATGAATAAATATACTTATATAATATTAAATTAAGTAAAAGCTAACAATGAGTAATAAAAATTATGTATATACAATGAGTAATTGATGTTAAAAGAGGGTTAATTAATTACCTCTGTGTTTTGTTGCCGCACCAAAGTACTAAAAATGAATAATTGACCGAAGGTGATGGCTGAAAAATTCTATGTTAGATTGATATAATTTCATCAAGCATCAATGCAGAGCCATAGACAGACTATAGAGTGGATTCATTTGAGTCTTTCTTCCAGAAGAATCTTCGAATACCCATTTTTGAAAGCTGCAATCTGCAAGCATATACAACAACAACAACAATAACAACGCCTTATCCCACTAGGTGGGGTCGGCTACATGGATCAACTTCCGCCATAATGTTCTATCAAGTACCATACTTCTATCCAAATCATTTAGTTCGAGATCCTTTTTGATAACCTCTCTTATAGTCTTTTTGGGTCTTCCTCTGCCTCGAATTGTTTGCCTTCTCTTCATCTGGTCTACTCTCCTCACTACAGAGTCTACCGGTCTTCTCTCTACATGCCCAAACCACCTAAGTCTATTTTCCACCATCTTCTCTACAATAGGCGCTACTCCAACCCTCTCTCTAATAACTTCGTTTCTAATTTTATCCTGTCTAGTCTTACCACACATCCACCGCAACATCCTCATCTCCGCTACACCTACTTTATTCTCATGTTGGCTCTTGACCGCCCAACATTCTGTTCCGTACAAAATCGCCGGTCTTACCGCAGTCCGATAAAACTTTCCCTTTAGCTTGATCGGTACCTTTGCATCACATAACACCCCCGATGCTTTTCTCCATTTCATCCATCCTGCTTGAATGCGATGATTCACATCCCCTTCAATTTCTCCATCATCCTGTATTACAGACTCAAGATATTTAAACCGTGTGACTTGAGGGATAATATGGTCTCCTATTTTCACCTCTGAGTTAGAAACCCTCCTTCTTTTGTTGAACTTACATTCCATATACTCCGATTTGCTTCTGCTTAGGCGAAAATCATGTGTTTCTAGAGCTCGTCTCCAAGTTTCCAACCTCTAATTCAACTCCTCCCTCGACTCTCCGAGGAGGACTATGTCATCTGCAAAAAGTATGCATCTCGGCGCTATCTCTTGGATTTGTTCCGTGAGGACATCCAGAATTAAGGTAAAAAGGTAGGGGCTAAGGGTTGACCCTTGATGCAAACCAATTGTGATGGGAAAATCGTCTGACTCTCCACCCTGTGTCCTAACACTAGTCGATACCCTATCATACATATCTTGGATAGCTCGAATTTATTAGGGTATATATGTATATATCATTTGTCACCTTAACATTCATAATGTTTGAAGTGGACTTTTCCACCTTATTATATATACCAACAATAATCTCACATGCTGCTCCCAGCTATAAATTCTCTTAAATTTGCAACTGTGCTTTGATATGATTCAAGAGTGGATAAGGAACAATCCTAAGGCCTCCATTTGCACTGCTGAAGGAGTAAACCAGTTCAAATATATTGCAAACTTTCAAGACTATCATGGATTGCCAGAGTTCAGAAATGTAGGCTAACTAATTAATTTGTGACTATATATGATCACAATGATTTGGAACATGTTTTAGCTAGGAAACTAAACTAAAATTGATATTTTATCAATTATCATCATATCATATAATATTAATATATGGATTTCCGTAGTTTTAAGCAGGCTGTGGCAAATTTCATGTCAGAAGTGAGAGGTGGGAGAGTGAGATTTGATCCTGACCGTATATTGATGAGTGGAGGGGCCACAGGAGCAAACGAGCTAATAATGTTCTGTTTGGCTGATGCTGGAGATGCTTTTCTGGTTCCTAGCCTTTATTATCCAGCATATGTGCCCTCTCTTTCATCACGCCTGTTTTCATTCAATGAATCACACTATTTCACACCCATCAAAACGTTAAAAGTGGACACAAATTAAAGCAACCACAAAGAGTAATAACTATTTTGTCTTCATTAAAAGGGTATATACCTGGCGGTGGCTTCATTGAAGTGGTGCTCAGAATTGTAAATTATTCAACAAAATTTTAGTTTTTAACCATATTAAACCTTATTAATCGTGTGGATGAAAATAGTGAATCAACTAATCAAGCCAAAGTTCTGGCATGAATCCTTAACTATAGTACCTGATGTTTGGCTATTATCAACTTTGTTCCAAGCTACTCGCCCTCACTCATCAGGATCACAAATTTCATTAGTGGTTATGCTTGATATGCCCTCTCTTTCATTAGCGGTTATGCTTGATATGCCCACCTTTCATAGCATATGTAATAATTAATACCATAATTTATGATAAAATGATAATATAAAATTATCATGTACATTAAAATCTTTAAATAATTTGTTTCGAAGTTTAGTTTGGAGCAATATTCTTTAGCTAAAAATTAGATTAGACAAAAAGTGTAAAAATTGTAACTACAAAACAGCTAGCAAACTTTGTAACCAAAATAACTTAAATACACACTTCAACATGCAAAAATTGCTTATATACCACATAAAAACACAAACTCAAAAAGAACTAGAGTGATATTAAAATAGTCCCATATAAAAGTTACTTTGTCTTCAGACTAAATGATGACCATCATATATCCAAATTCATTCATAGTATATAAATGGTTAAAATAATTAGTTAAAAAAAATTGTCATCGTGAGACATTGGCTGTTATCAAACAAGGATTCACCAAAGGCTAGGCAGTGATTAGAATCATCATCATTGAAGACTTTCCATGCAACAACCTGTTTAGAAGTTGTATGAGTTCGCTCAATTTCATAAATAATACTATACTTTTTTTTATCTTTTTTTTTATTAGTAACAAAAGATAAAAAGTCACCATAAATTAACGTTCTTGAAAATAATTGAATAAATGAATATTGAGAGTTTCTTTAAACTCTTCATATCATATTCTATGTATTATTTTTCAATCATTCTCACTTTCACAATTTAATTAAGTACCATGCATTAACAACTGCGAAAAAAAAAATAACAAACGTGATCTCCATTCCCATGTTTATGTTTATCTCTAATTCAAATTATACCCATTATTGTGCAACAAACTAGACCAATAAAGTCATAAGAATAAAAAAAGAATTTATAATGCAAATAGATCTAAGATTAATGAAGAGAAAAAATAGCAATCAAATAATTCCGTCGAATTAAAGAATTGTGACGGACTCTAACATTTTGACTATGATAAAAAAAAAAAACTTCTTTCAATGGAAAGTTTTATAATGGGAGGTGAGAACTAATTAACTTTGTGTTTTATGTAAACTAGCAAGTATTTGGTAGAATGTACAAGCTTATATATAAATATATGTGAACTATAAACTATGTCGGGAAATAAATATCTAACGTGTTATCCATAATTTTTAAGAATATTAGTCATTACTTTTGAAATAAGTTATTTCGTATTAATATTATGGTAAAAAAAAATATGAACTATAAAAAATACAAATGTAAAAATTATCTAGACATTATTTTTTTGTTAATATATAAATACAGAAATGATAATATAAACATGAAAACGTTTTAATTTTTGAAAAACATATAAAAAAAATAATTAATGTAATAGTATTATACTGAAGACTTGCAAATTAGTATTTTATGATGCTCGTTGCTTCACATATTAATTTAATTAAAAAAAAGAAATTCAATTTGTTTGCATAACTAATTTGTTCCTCTCTTGATAAACAAACAAAAATTGTTATATCCTCTTTATTTCATTTACAGATTTTATTGTTCATTATTAATGTTATAAGAGATATATTTAAGTGAAAAAAAAAGAAGAAAAAAATTATTTAAGATTTCATTTTTTATTTTTACACGATTATTATAATAAGACAAAATAAATATCCTGAATTGGAAACTACATTTATGATATAAGGGATTGACATAATTAATTGTTTCTTCCACATTTGCTCTTATTTAACATAACTTAGATAAATATATATGGATTATTCCACAACTACTCTCATCATAAATATCAAGTGATGATATTTTAGGTTAAATATATAGTTTGTAAGTACTATTCATTATTTCTTAAACTTTGCATATGAACTTTGAAAATCAATAGTTTAGGTCTAGAGAAAAAAATTAATATATTTTGGATTCAAATGCAAAAGTGACTTAAATAAGTCTTTAAGAACTTCGATAGGAGGACTCTTTCAAACATTCTCTATAATGTGTTATAATTTATTGAAAACTATAAAATTAAAAAGAAATAATTATTAAATACCATGTGAGATTCATAAAAGTTTTCTATTTTTAGTAAATAGCAATCAAGAAGAAAAATTGTGTTAAAAAAATGGTCAAGATCACATTATCTTTTATGGGAAGTAATCATATTGCAAATGTAGAAAATTGATTATAACTATACTGAGTTACTTTTCTACATATATTATAATTACAACCTATGTCAAATCAAAATCATTATTTTTGGTAAATAGTTGTCTAAATCACTTATTTGATATATAGTTTTACGTAATCACGTAATTTGGTAAAATCTTATTTTTGAAAAAAATAATAAGGTGTTAATGGTTTATTATTTAGTTTAAAAAGTTTAAAATATTGATTTATTTAAAACTAGATGCATTTTTACCAATTTATTTAGAGAAAAAAATTGCTAGAAGGAACACTTTCGTCCCTTTAATTATGTAAAATTAATCCACATCAAAAGAACAACAAATAAATTCGTTTCCACTACGCGTGGTAGACTTTTGGTTCTCTAATATTTACATCTCCTACTGATATAAATATATGATAACCAATGTCCAACTGGCTTCATATATTTCTGTATAGGGTATCTTTGGTATTTTCTTTAAATACAATATATTTCCTCAGCCGACAAAAGAAAACTAAAAAAATGCAAGTCAATGATTTTGTAAAAATAAAATAAAATTTGAAGTTATCGATACACACTATTTGGTATATGTTTTAGTTGTTTTTCATAAAAGAAAACGTTTCTGTAATGGTGTCAATAATTGATAGTAGTTTAATTAAAATAAGTGAAAAAATTTAATAGTGCATAAAAGGTGGCGAAAAGAATGCAAGTTTGTATAATTCAACAAGTTTATCAATGGAAAATACAGTGAATTTATCCGGTTGTAATAAAAAATAAAATATATTTTTGCACTCTTGAAATATTTCAAAATGTCAGTTATAATTCTTAATTATAAAAAATAATATTCTTTTAATTTCTACATTTATAAAAAGAAAGTGATGTGATTTCACTCACCCAGAGTGACCAGAAACATATGTTTCTGTGAAAATATAGGGATTAAAACCTTATTTTGAAATATTTAAAAGAATAAAAAAAACATTTTTATCAAAAAAATCACTTGGATAGGATTTGATGATTTAAAAAGATAAATAAATGAATAACAATCTATCTATTCTATTTTCAAATTTAATGGATCATCCAATTAACACTATAGAATAAAACTAGTTAAACAATTTTTTATATATATATATTTCAATTTCCTTTAAATTATTTATAAAAAATATTTTTCCATATATTATTTTATAGTACTTATTCATAGGAGTCTCTATTGGATGGAATAATTCATGTACTTGAATTGACCAAAACCCTTTAATATGAATTTTGTTGTTATTTCGGTAGAAGCCAAAACTGTATTTCAAATAAATAAGAAAGTGTTAATAACCATTATTTAATTTTAAAAAGTTTTAGGTATTAATTTGATAAAATAAAAAAATATTTCTTAAATGTTAATTTTAGAAAGAATAGTCTAAACGAACACTTTCGCTCTTTAGTCATGTAGATTAATTCATCTTAATGACAACTCACAAATTTATTCTGTGGATTTCATACATAAATTAAAACTCCGGAAGAAAAAAAAAATCTATATGACAATGATAATTGATATGCAGAACTAGAAGGATTAATTAGTGTTATTGACCTAAGTTTTATCCCATGTTTGCAAACTGTATGAGTTTGCTGAATTTCATAAATAATACTATAGTTTTTTTATATCTCTTATTGTTGTGATTAGTAACAAAAGATAAAAAGCTATATGTTAAGGTTCTTCAAAATAAATTGTATAAATGAATATTGAGAATTTCTTTAAACTCTTCGCATCATATTCCGTGTATTCTTTCTCAATCAATCTCACTTTCACAATTTAAGTACCACACAAAAAATTGGGGGAAAAAATAAACTTGACCCGTGTATATATTTATCTCTAATTAACCCAAATTATACTCATTAATTATTGTGCTGCAAACTAGACCAAAAAATCGTAAGAATAAAAAAAAAGTTAAAAAGGATATACAATGCAAGCATATGTAGATTGATAAAGAAGAAAAAGAAAACAGTGTATTTGTATATCTTTCAAACCGAACAGCTAGCTAAAGGTTGGAAATAAAATTTAGAGTAAAATATATAAATACTTACTGAGATTTCGTTAAATTTCTCTTGATACTCCTTATTTTAATTTTATTTTTAAAAAAAAATATAAATTTGTTAAGATTTCATATATTAAACATGTTTAATTTTATTATTTATTTATATTTAGTTATGATTAATTTGACTTGTTGGTTCAGTTTAAAGCCAAGATACATAAAAAATATATATATAAAGCCATTATGAACCATCAAATTTTCAGCCAAAGAAAAATTAAAGTTGACCAACATGGTCTAGTTTCACATTCTAGCCTATGCGCTGTCCAATTTGCCTCGTACCTCTAGAAATAATTGCACCAATTGTCTCTATGCATTTTATTTAAGTATGCAACAAAGGCATACGTCACTTTGTTTGCGCAGTGTGAAAACAAAGGCATATATGTCACTTTGGATCCCATGTATATGCTAAAAGTTGTTTCTTCATAAACATCGATCCATAACTTGTGGATCCCATGTATTTAATATAGTAAGACCTGAATAAGATGATTTAATTAAGAAGACTTTGATTAATTAAAATGTTTATCCAAAGAAGGTTAGTTACATGTTCACACACATAAAACAATAATTAACTAGAAATATTGTAGTAGGATTTAACAGATATTTAAAAATTTGATCCAATCATCTATATAAGAGGAAGGAGTGGTGTCCAATATAATCACACCAACCAAAGCCACAAAAGAAAAGCAATAGCAATAGCAACAGCCCATATAAAATATAATGGCCGAAACCTGCGACTCCAACAATAAAGTGATCCGTGAATACCATAGTGATGACTCCTTTATGTCAAGGTGTGACATCTTTACTGATGTTACCGAGTACCAACTGTGTCTGGCATCTGCCAGAGAATCTGGTCAAGGAAAGTTCGAACCTAAGTT
This sequence comes from Glycine soja, assembly GCF_004193775.1. Classification (NCBI taxonomy): domain Eukaryota; kingdom Viridiplantae; phylum Streptophyta; class Magnoliopsida; order Fabales; family Fabaceae; genus Glycine; species Glycine soja. Next base: position 2,711,536 of record NC_041004.1, read on the forward strand.
GGACACAAAGATAGTCACTCCCCACCTTATCGAGCAGTTCAAGCTAAATTGTGCTGCCTCGAATCTGCCAGTCAAAGTGTTTGTCAGCATTGGAGGAAAACACCCCTTCAAAGTGGTTGCTGGTGGTGCCGATGATTGGGTTCTCAATGCCACAACCACACTCCACCACATGATCAACGAGTACCACATCGATGGAATCGATGTTAAGTACGCCAGAATCCTGTGCAACAAAGATATGTTTGTTAACTGCATTAAGGATCTCATAAGGGGCCTAAGGGAAGCTCTATGCACCACTGGGTTTGTGGCTTCCTTAGCTCCAAATGCTGCCACCAATGAGGCTTTCTACTTGCCCTTGTACCGATCTATTGATACTTCTTGGATTGGAACTGTTGTGTTTCAGTGCTTCGTTGATTTCGAACCTAAAGATCCTAACAGATCAGTTGAAATCTTGGTGCGCCAGGTTGAGAAGATAGTGGAAGAGTATGATTATTATGACTCTAAGATCTTGCTTGGCTACAGCGCCATTAAGGAGGATTGGAATAAAGTTTCACCACCCCTCTTCTTTCTTGCTCTCAATCGCCTAGTGCATTCTTGGCCTAGGGTTAAGGGCGCATCTGTCAAGGTTATTAGTGACAACATTGCCTTCATTCCCCCAACGTGGATCCCTAAACTCCTGTCTTTGGCCGTCTCCGATGTTGGAAAATATCCTTAATTGAAGATCCATAATTATTAAGTTCTATCTATGCATTCATGGCTCTAGCCATACTATATATGGAATAAGACCCGTATCTATTAATTGTATGTGTGTGTTCCTTCTCCCTATATCTATATATGTTGTGCGTGCATTTGAAAAAACAATGCATGGCATGCATATTTCTGGTGTGTTAATGCCTACGTGCATCTTTGTCTCATCAATAAAATACATTATATGTCTTAGTGCTTCATTTGCTTTCGATTATTGTATATATACATCAATAAAATATATTATCACTTAAATTAATCATTTTCTTTAATCTCGATGAGTTAGGTAATTCAATCTTATATACAGGAAATTTTATTCATAATAATGTGTATGGGCCTATTACTATGAAACAAAGTTGTAGAATCATCTATGGTTTGATCCCGAATCAGTGTGTAAACCAATTTGAGTTAGTATTTGAATGACAATTCATGCTGCTCAAATCCACCAACGTTGACCACATTGGATTTTGTTAAGGTCGGTGACCCAGTCCAGGTTGAGGAAGCTTTTTAAATGTTTAATTGATATGCTATATGTATTTTGTTATTATTTTTATATGAAGTAGACTCTTATGAGTCTACGAGTCGAATCCATTAGTCGAGTTTTTAGAACTTTCACAAGTTTATGCAGACAGGATCGAGTTTGATAACCTTAGTGTCAAGTTTATCTATGGGATGACCTCATGACCACCCATTAGTGAAGATCTCTTTCGATGTTTTATCCCTCTCAATTTATCAACAATTATACTTCTCCTAAAATAAAATAATAAATTCTAATTCACGTTTAGTAAAATTTGAATAAGAAATATATTAAAAATTAATATACTTGCATTCTTCCAAAATATTATATGATCTTAATAGGTTTAAATATGTTTTTAGTTCCCGAAAGTTGTTATTTTTCAATTTTAATTCTTATAAGTTTTTTGTTTATTTTTAATCCTTGTATTGTAAGTTTGTTTTTTTAACTTTTGTCCCTTTAATATTTTAATTTATTCATTTGTAATCTGCATAAGTTCATGCTTAATTACAATGACCAAGATTATATAGTAAAATTACAAATTTACAGGGGCTAAAAATTAAAAAAAAATTATAAGGACCAAAATTGAAAAAAACACAAACTTACCAAAACTAAAAATGAATAAACTTTTCACAAAGATCAAAATTTTAAAAAAAAATACAAACTTACAAAAATAAAAATGTATTTAAGTTATAATCAATGATATTGAGTTAAAATCATGATTTAGACATTCTTAAATCATCATTTCATGTCTGATATCAGAAAAAAAAAATTAAAAAAATATTGTTTAGACTCTTTGAATGAAAATTGATTTTGAGGCTGTAATGACCAAAATGGATTTTAATGTCTATGTACATTCAATTTTCTATTATAATTAGGTATATATATAATTAAAATTAAGACAATATGTGTATAGTATGCTAACTTTTGAAATAGAACCACATCTCTTATAAAAATAATTAAATTGAATGAAATAGATAATAAAAGTATTAACTCGACATAAGCATCTTAAAAATTGTTTTTTACAACACACATTCTAAGATGATTATAAGAAATCGTCTTAGAATGTGTCTCGGTGACAATTTTGTAATTAGAGGAAAAAATCCACGACGGTTTTGCATGATTACCGCCATCATTTTAATTCTCTCTAATTACAAAATTGTCACTGCGTTCCCTTTGAAATCTTAATCTAGTTAGACCATTCGTCCCTCAACCACTCTCTGTCATACCCACTGTCACTCAATCTCTGACGTGCCCTCCGAGACCCTCTTTCCTTTCCTCTACTCAGCGGCCATCGAACGTGTGTCACGCCACCATAGTGTCCTACCATTGCCATCCAGGTAAGTACCCATGTTTGTACGAGTTATCAATTTTGTATATCCATGTTATTTCGTTCTTCTTTTCTATACCTTGAGCTGCTAGCTTGGGATTTTTCTTTTCAGTGTATAATCAATGTCATTTTCATCATGATTTGATGGTATTTGGTTCTTGCTCTCATCATCATTTGTTTTTGACCTTGTAAAACTTCAACACATGGACAAATGACAGTCCGGTTGCGTCTGAAGTATCTGGTTACCAAACTCTTACTAATATGCAAATAAGAGGTACCCTTCTAACTTTCAACCATCTTTTTACCCTTTTATATAAATATATCAATACTATTAATTAATAATTACACTGTTTTTGTTATGTTTATGTGTATGTGCTGGTGTGAAATAGCTATAGGCATGTACAACAGTTTGAATACAATATGGAATATAATTGAAAACTTTGGAGCTAGCATTCAATCGTGCCGCCTTAGTCAAGATATGAGCAATATGATTGATTTGTCTTCCAACAAAACTAACCACTGACTTTGACAAAGATGTTAAAGCATCTAAACATTTTCCTAGAATGACATATTATTTGTTACTCCCGCTGAGGAAGTATTAATGTCATATGTTATTGTCTTACAATCCAATTCAAACACAACGTAAATTGTCAATTTTGGTTTTGGGATGCCTGATTGAGCTTTGTGTTTTTGTTGCTATAAAACTTTCTTGGTCATTGTGAATTATCATACCCACTCCAAAGCTTTGATTGTCATTGAAAATGGCGGCGTAGACATTACATTTGATCCAGCCTGCTTCAGGTTTCATCCAAGATATTATCTGTCAAGTTGAAAGCTTGTTGTGTCTTGATATTGATTCGTTATTTGTTGGATTGCACTCCATTCATCAAAGTATTGATATGCTAACAAAGATGCAGTAGCTGAACTCACTTCCTTTGATTCTCAAATCTTTTCATTCCTACATCTCCAAACGCACCATAGAATAACGACAATTTTTTGTTTGAAATCATCTGTCATTGTGTTGAGAACATTTAAATTTAGCTCCTTCATTCCATCTGCATGTTGAATCTTGGAAGCTACAGAATTTCATAGTCTCGCGGCTGTCTATATGGCACGAGCTTGATGACATTGAGCAAAGATATCTCATTCATTTCCTGGAATTGAGCTGCAATAACAGCACGAATTATCACTCTGCACTCCTTTCTTCTGGATGTTTTGTTTACAAGGTAGACAACCCTTCAATATAATCCAAAGAAAGTGCTTGAATTTTGGTGGGATCTTCAATCTCCAAATTTGCATCCAGCCACCTTCCACCTTTAAATGTTCATTGTCCAACATATTCTCCATAAGGTGATGATAAGCACTAAGAGAACTAAGTAATCTCCATTGTTGCCAAGCCTCCAAAAGATTTTATCTTGTCCAACAGCGTTGACTAAAGGCATTTGTTGTATCTCTTTGACATCTTCTTCATTGAATTATCTGTTCGAGAATTTCATTTCTCCAACAATTAAAATCATGGTCGATGAGAGTGTTTACCTTGTGTTGTTCGAGGCCATTTGGTGGGATAGATGAAGGTCTAGAACTGATTCTAGAAGAGCAAATCCATGGTTGATTCCAAACAGAAATTGATTTGTCATTCCCTACTCTCAATTTTATTCCCTCTTTAATCAATACCCGTGAAGCATGAATACTATGCCAAACGAAACTAGGATTACAGTCGACATGGGAATTCACAAAATCACAATTTGCAAAATATTTAGCTCGAAAAACTTGTAACCATTTGGTTGGTAGTTAATTTTCAGCCTTGCTTGCCTAGCATGGCTAGATTGAAACCATGAAGATGTCTAAAACCCATGTCACCATTTTCATTTTTCATACTCAGCTTCTCCCAAGATAATCAATTAATTCTCTTTCTTGCATTTCCATTTCACCAATTATCATACTTTCAACAATCCTCATACTAATCAATTGAAAGAAGAAACACATGTACAACTAGGACAGAAAATGCAAGAAGAGCAAACAAGGAAAAAAATGGACTGATCATAAATAAAAATGGTTGGTAGTGCTATGGCTAGCTTAATTGTGTCTGCACTGTGATTCAAACCTGTTGCCAACCCATGAAGACTTATAATTAACTTTTCTTTCAGGTCACAAACATGCCTTTTTTTGCACATCCCAAACCTAAAGAGGTCACATAATATTATGTACCTGAGACACCAACCGTTTCCATTGTATAATAGTACTGTGTAAGCTTTAAATATTAAAGAAAGAGTTAGGAACATATTTAGTTCAACAACAATGGAGTTTCTGCCCTGAAGGGAAAGATGATACTATCTGTCAATAACAACAATTAAAAATACAACAGGATGAAGACCGTCTTAGATTCCATGTTTCTTCTCGTGTTACCCTTTAGTCCAAAGTATGGATAGTTTGAAGAAGTTAGGGGAAAGAATTGTGTGAAAACACGAGCTTTGGGGAAGGAATCAAGTTGCAGACAATCTGCCCCAGTTTGGCCACTCTCTAGAAGGACATCTTAAGATCTTTGAGTTTGTTCCTTCCTCTTTGTTTAATGCCTTTTTGGCAGATGTAATCTCGACGGTTTGTTGTCTTTGTTTTGGGGTCTCTCCATTACTTCACCAAAAAAAATATGATGAACTAACTACTATTATCCATTTGCAGTTTTGGTCTTAAGGCACTAAACAAACCCTATTTCAAGAAAACCATGTAACAATATATGCAAATCTTTAAAGCGACATACGTCATGAGACAATTTTATTATGATCAGATCAGTTCATTGAAACATATATATATTGTTTATTATAATATCAGTCATTCACTGACACAGTTCTTTCAAGAGGATGTTTATGTGAAGAAGTTTTATAAGAAATATCCGGAATCCAAATACCATGATGCCATAAACTATTGCCCTTTTTCCTTGTCTCTAGTTTTTGTTCCATTTGCAGTGTTTGAGCATCTAGTTCTTGTTTCTGCATTGCTGAATGATGTGTTATCTTGTTATGTGTCTGGTCTCTGATGTAATATGATGTGGCCACGAGAGAAAATTGGAGGTGAGGTTCTAAGTTTTGATTCATGAAGGAGGGAAATCAGAATGCCATGCCTATTTGGTTTAGGGAAATGATATTTTTCTACTAATAATTACAAAAATGTCATTTTATTTTTAGTTTGTTTCCTTTTTTAAAATCTTTATATGAAATGGTAAAAACAATGAAATAAAAACTCAAAATTATTTTCTTAAAATAAACAGGCTCTTATCTTTCAGGTTCCATTTGATTCCTAGTATAGTAGTAAGTTAGGAAGAACTTGTTTCCTTGTTCTGTGACTACCCTTAAATTTATCAGTAGCCACATAATAGATTGCAACAGAAATTCCTAAACAGTATAAAATGTGTATCTAAATCAGTGCAACAACTGGGAAGAACTGAAATCCTAGTCTAGCCAAACAGAATACATCAGAAGGCAATACAAGAGAAGACAAAATCTGACAGTATTCGTATTTTCCTGATTCTGTTACTATACCTAATACTAACAGAATAACTCAACATTCCCTCAGTCACCTGATCAGCTGCCACGTGTACAGCATGTAGCTCGCTACCTCTTTGCTGTAATGTAGCACTAGCACCTTGTTTACTAGCTATAGTACTTTTGGATGGAATTTTTAGATTGTGTCCCACTCTTCGCATGATTATTTATGTGAATGTGTAAATAAGCATGTAACATAAACTGCTTAGTTCAGCATAATATCCTGTGCTAACAGGCAACTACAATAGTTAGCTTTTGTGCTGTGGTTCTCCTTCATTAGGTCCTTATATTTTTTTAAATGGTTTGAGATACTCAAGTGTTCTTTTTCCAACGAATGGGTTTTGATTTTCTTGATTTCTTAAAACTTATTTTGGATTTTTTTTTCTTTTGTATTATACATGTTGCACGCCAAAGGGAAAAAGAAAAATTCAATATATGCTGGTTTTGTCAAGAAAAGCTCTCATGTATGAAGACAAAGACAATACTTAGGTTTTGGGATTCTCCCACTAAGCTGGAGCATGTAAGACAAAAATCTCTTATATGCTCTAGATTGAGGGGGACGGTTGGAAATAATGTAATTTTATATTAATACATATAATAAGGCAGAATTATATGACAGTTAGAGTAATGCTATATTCTTGTAATTCTGTGTAATCATCCTTGTATTTATAACACTTAATATAAGTATATGCTCACGTCTCTTGTTTTCTCTCTCTAAACAGTGTCTTTGTCCTCAGTACCAATTATATTCTTCACTGATGTTTATTTATTTTGTTGATTCACGTTTGTGTTAGCCTTTTATTTCTATGTAATAGATCTCTTATAATGTTTTTTAATTAGCATTTAGAATCATCTGCTATTAGATTTCATGGGTCAAAGTTGTTAGTAGCATCTTTAATTTCTTCTAATGAGGAAATGCAGTATGGTGGGACTGCAAGAACTGGTTGCCACATTGGCAGAGGATGACGTCCTATTTCCACAGGAAAAAAAAACAATTAATGCATTAGTTAAATAACTGATCTAAAAGGGCTTTACAGAACTAGTGCTTGCAAGAAGGGTTGGCAGGAACCTTAGAAATGAAATTCTGCCAACTGCAGCATCTGAAAAGTCAAATAGTAGTGTAATAGTTGCATGTATTTTGTCAACAGAGAACCCCTGACTTTTCTTCCAAGTTTCCCGTGTCATACAATGACAATAATATTATGAGTTCTCAGATTCTCATTCTCAATAGGTCAGTATCATGATAGACGAGTAGTTCTGAAACACAACAACAAACACAACTTGCATCAAAAACTTTTTTTTTTAAAAATTTCCATATGCTGTTAGATTTTTACATTGTTTATTATAAAAAATAACAAACTTACCACATGACCATTCACAATTCAAATGACAGATTTTTACTTCATTTCCCAATGGGAGGTGGTTTATGAGAAGGATATCTTTGGCTTAAGTTTTTGTAGAAGTGTGAATGTATAATTGGAATTGCTTGTCACAAACCAACTATTCCAATTACTGATCTTGACAATAGAATTGACTAAATCTGAACTAATAATTGGAATTGCTTGTCACAAACCAACTATTCCAATTACTGACCTGACAAGTCACAATTTGTAAATTGCTAGACATGAAAGTAGAGATGTTATAAGTTACGTACCCTAAGTCTATGGTCACTGCCAATAATCTTGACACTAAGTTTATGATGATTGTCATCAAGAATCTCCAATCTCTCGGTACTAGTAGTTGCAGGGAGGCTGGACTTAACACCAACCTCTCTCAAACTTCCAATCTCAAGGTTTCCCCTCCCCACCCACTCACAAAAGGTTTATACTTGTGTGGCTCATCAAATCTCCTCCACAACGACCACACCTAAAAAAGATAAATTAATGATGAAATGAAAAGAATATAAAATAGAGAAATGGGAAGGAATTAGTACTTGCAATGAGAGAAAGTAGGGCCCTTATATGCTTAACGAGAGAAGAGCCACACTGATTGTCCTCTGCTGCCTCCTGCCTATGGTGTCTCCCTATGTATTCCATCTCTGTGCTGCTCAATTCTGTTGAATGTGTGTATCAACAGTTGCTTATCATGAATGTTTAGGACTGTTTATTTTCAATTATAATTGTTTTTTATGATTCCTTTCAGTTACAATAGCTATTATGTTAGTGGTTATTGTTTAGGAAGTCAGTTATTGTTTTTTATAATTTCGTTCAGTTACAAAAAATCTTTATTTAAACATATTATTATTCAATAAAATGTGTGCATTCATCTCCCTTCATTCTGTGAGTTAAGTTTTTTTTCCAACAGATTGGTATCAAGAGTCTTCTTCTTAAGAGGGACCTGTGAGTGAACCGAGTGAAACCCACCATAAAAAGCCAAAACACCTTGCTTCAATTCATCAAATAGATGGATTCTGAAACACCGTACACAACACTAGCACCACCTGTGTTTGATGGTGATAATTATCAAATCTGGGCAGCAAGAATGGAGGCACATTTGGAGGCAAATGATCTCTGGGAAGCTGTTGAGGAAGACTACGAAGTTCTTCCTTTACCAATCAATCCAACAATGGCTCAGATAAAAAATCAAAAGGAGAGGAAAGCAAGAAAGTCAAAGGCAAGAGCTTATTTATTTGTTGTTTTCTCAAAAGAAATTTTCACTAGAATAATGACCATCAAGTCAGCATATGAAATCTAGAGTTTCCTCGAATGAATATGAAGGAGATGAAAGGATTAAGGGAATGCAAGCCCTGAATCTTGTTAGAGAATTTGAGATGTAGAAAATGAAGGACTCTGAAACAATTAAAGAGTATGCTAACAAGCTTCTTAGCATTGCCAACAAAGTAAGATTGCTTGGAGAATACTAAGGATCTGTCAAAACTTACCTTGGCAGAACTTGTAAATGCTTTGCAAGCCCAAGAGCAAAGAAGAAGAATAAGGGCTGATGATTCTGTGGAAGGAGCATTGCAAGCTAAATTGCAAATTAACCAAGGAGAGTAAAACAAGTGAAAGAAATACAAGAAGAAGAATTCTAACACACAAGAAGCAGCGACTAACACTAGCAACAAAAGTGGAGACAACAACAAAGGATTTCCTCCTTATAAGCACTGTGGCAGAATGGGTCATCCTCCTTTCAAATGTTGGAGAAGACCCGATGTTAAGTGTGAAAAGTACAACAAGTTGGGGCATCATGTGAGAATTTGCAAAAGCAATCTTCAACAAAAGAATGAGGCTCAAGTTGCAGATCAACAAGAGGAAGAGCAATTGTTTGTAGCAACTTGTTTTACAAGCAGTAGCTCAACTGAATGTTGGCTAGTGGATAGTGGTTGTACCAACCATATGACCCACGATCAAGAGCTTTTCAAAGAGTTGGACAGATCACAGGTATCAAAAGTTAGAATCGGAAATGGTGATCTTATCACTGTTGAAGGAAAGGGAATTGTACCCGTTGAAAGTTGCACAGGTACAAAATTAATTTATGATGTTTCGTATGTACCTGAGATTGATCAAAACTTGCTAAGTGTGGGACAATTGGTTGAGAAGGGGTTTAAAGTCATCTTTGAAAATAAGCACTGTTTGATTAAAGATGTCAATGACAAAGAAATTTTTAGTATCAAAATGAGAGATAAAAGTTTTTCATTTGACCCACTGAAGGAGGAGCAAGCAGCCTATCCAATCACTATAAACAGTATAGAGGCTTGGCACAAAAGGTTAGGCCATTTTCATCATGTTGTTATGCTGAACATGCAACGAAAGGAGTTGGTTCATGGCTTACCTCACTTAGATTCTAAATTACCAAGCTGTGAAGCATATCAATATGGCAAACAAGCAAGATTACCCTTCAAACAATCAACCTGGAGAGCAATAGAGAAGTTGCAGTTGATTCACACTGATTTGGCCGGACCTCAAAGGACTGCTTCGCTTAAAGAGAGTAAATATTACATCATCTTTATAGATGATTTCACCAGAATGTGCTGGATTTATTTTCTCAAGTCTAAGTCAGAGGTTGCAGGTGTATTTTGGAGATTTAAGCAGTGGATTGAAAAGCAAAGTGGCTGCATGATTCAAGCTTTGAAGTCTGTTAACGGCAAGGAGTACACTTCAGCATAATTCACCATGTTTTGTGAGGAAGCAGGCATTAAGCATCAATTAATAGCTCCTTACACCCCTCAACAAAATGGGGTTAGTGAAAGAAAGAATCGGACGATAATGGAAATGATCAGATGTATGCTTCATGAGAAAAGGTTACCTAAGGAATATTGGGCAGAAGTTGCAAATTAAACACTGCATTATTCTTGCTAAATTGACTTCCCACCAAAGCAGTAAACGGGAAGACTCCTTTTGAGACTTGGTATGGTTATAAACATTCCTTGAAAAAATTTAAAGTATTTGGATGCTTGTGTTTTACTTATGTGCCACAGATTAAGAGAAACAAGCTAGACAAAAAAACTGAACTTGGTATCTTTGTGGGATATAGTTCAGTATCTAAAGCTTATAGAGTTTTCCAACCTCATACAAGGAAAATTCTGATAAGCAAGGACGTGTACTTCATGGAGAATGAGAAATGGAGCTGGAATGATACTGAAAAGATGTCAATAGTTGACCCTTTGCAAAATCAAGATGAGTTAATTGATGATGCACCCGTGAGAGGCACTAGATTGCTCTCAAATATTTATGAAAGTTGCAATGTAGCAGTTCTAGAACCTGTAGGATATTGGGATGCAAAGGAGGATCCAAAATGGAGTGCTACAATGCAAGAGGAGCTTGTCATGATTGATAAAAATCAGACTTGGGAACATCCTTGACCAAAGCTCTTCCAAGAAGCAGATTTGAGTTACTAAGAGAAAAACTTGGACTTGTCAACCACTGATACAAGGAGTAGTGTTGAATGTGTGTATCAGCAGTTGCCTATCATGAGTGCTTAGGACTATTTATTTTCAGTTATAATTGTTTTTTATGGTTCCTTTCAGTTACAATAGTTATTATGTTAGTGGTTATTGTTTAGGAAGTCAGTTATTGTTTTTTATAATTTCATTCAGTTACAAAAAATCTTTATTTAAACATATTATTATTCAATAAAATGTGTGCATTCATCTCCCTTCATTCTGTGAGTTAAGTTTTTTTTTCCAACAAATTCTCCATCATTCCATGCTCCCCTCATTCTCAACGCCAAACGACACACCGTTTTGACATTAATCAGATGACATACCAAAAAAGAACATCGCAACAATATATAGTATGACATTAAAAAATATTAGTACCTGCAGCATGGAACACCTGCACTAATAAATAATTCAGACGACGTCACTGTGGTTTTCACACCAAGAGTAACTGCTGAAACGAAACATGACCCGTGTAAGTTTGCAACCCATGGATCCACATATAAATACTAAAATCAAGTATCATCCTCTAAACATATGCAAGTATTTGAATTCCCATGAACCTCATATGTATGAAAACTCATTCACTGCATTGTTATTATAATTAATGTTTTTATGGCAATAGTTTTTAATTTTCAATGTTTAACAATTGGTTTTGGTTGTAGGTACAAGTATTTGAATGCCATAGGAAGTTAATTCACACTTTTAAGTTGTTTTGCTTTATTGAAGAGAAACTCCTATATACCACTGCCAGCATCGCACTCTCTATAATTGTTTGTGAGCATCTTTTGAGGTATGTATGTCATTGTCTCACTTATGTTTGCATTACTTGTTTATTCATGTATGAGTATTGTTAAATTTTAAGCTTATGTGTATTGTGAGTGAATCATAGTTTCCCGTTTGAGATTCAAGACAATGGTTAATACAGGCAGTTAAATTAATCATTGAATTGAATCTTGAATTGTCTGTTTGGACAATTTGGGAAGACTTTTTTAAAATAATTATTTCATACTTATAGGTTATCTATGTTGCATTAAATTTGATGCAATTTTGGTTTAGTGCATATTGCTTTGTTCTCCGAGTGCATACTTGATGGTGGTAAGTACATCTCAATGCTATCATGTCATGTACTTGGAGATCAATGCGAAATGCTGTCGAAATTTCATCAAATTTAACGCAACCTACTTAATTGGTGTGCATCTATCAAGTATTAAAAATGTCTTCCTTAATGGGATAGGGCCACACCTATTTTATAAAATAAAAAAAAAAGAGAGAGATTTTCATGCATATGGGATAACATTGTCAGTATCACAAAACACGAAACATAGATCGAAGTTGGATGAAAGCATCACGCGTAACTAACGAGTATGAGAGTGGGATTGAAGAATTCTTGCAATTTGCTGAATAAAATGCACATGTAATGGGTGGCAAATATTTTTGTCCATGTGTTAAATGTGGGAATGGGATATGACAGTCAATGAATGACATAAGATCTCATCTTATATGTGAGGGGATCATTTTGATTTATACGAAACGGATATGGCATGGTGAATTGTCACACATGTCAACAGTCCCTCACACTGAGGCGGTTGATATACAAATCGCGATCTTGGACAAGAGGGTTTTCAACAAGCTCATGCACCTTATTATGAAAAACTACAAACTGATTCTGAGAAGCCATTGTATTCAGGATGCACAACCTTCACACGATTATCGACGATGTTCGCTTTAGTGAACTTGAAGGCAAGATTAGGGTGGAGTGACAAAAGTTTTGCTAAATTGCTTGTGTTATTGAAGAATATGTTTCTTGAAGATAACAGGTTACCCAAGAATCACTACAAGGCGAAGAAAATATTATGTCGTGTGGGTATGGAGTACTAGAAAATGTATGCATGCCTTAATGATTGTATTTTGTACAGAGATCAATTTGTCAAAATCCGGCATTGCCCTATCATGGTACAAATTGAAGGATGACACATGTACTAATGATGCAACCACAAACAGACACTGTCCAACAAAGATTTGTTGGTATCTTCAAATAATTCCAATTTTTAAGAAATTATTTGCTAATGGGAATGATGCAAAAAACTTAACATGACATGCAGTTGGTAGAAAAAGTGATGGATTTGCTCCACCATCCCACCGATTCTCCCCAATGGAGAATCATTGATCGTTTGTATCTGGATTTTGGAGAGGACCCAAGAAACCTAAGGCTTGGTCTTACTTCGGACGGAATGAATCCTTTTGGTAACTTAAGCACCAGCCACAGTTCATGGCCTGTTTTTCTTATGATTTGCAACCTTCCTCCTTGGTTGTACATAAAGCAAAAATACATTATGTTGTGTATGATGATAGCGAGTCCAAGACATCCAAGAAATGATATTGATGTGTATCTTACTCCCTTGACTGAAGAGTTGAGAAAATTATGAGTAGACGGGGTTGATGTGTATGATGGGAATCTCCAGCAAACCTTCAAGTTGTGTGTAATGATATTTTGCACCATTAATGATTTTCCAACTTATGGGAATTTGAGTGGATATAGTTTCAAAGATACCACGCATGTCCTATCTGTGAGACAGAGACAAGTTACATCCAACTGAAACATGGAAAGAAAATAGTATATACAAGGCATTGAAGATTTCTGAAACCTTATCACCTATATCAACTACTGAAGAAAGCATTTAATGGAAGCCAAGAGATTGAAAGTGCGCCGAAACCCTTAGCTGGACACCAAGTTTTTGATCAGGTCAAGGACATCATAAATATCTTTGGGAAGACTCAAAAGAATGATGTATTTGAGAAGAACATTTGGAAGAAAAGGTCAATATTCTTTGATCTTCCTTACTGGAGCGATTTAGATGTACGACATTGTATAGATGTAATGCATGTCGAGAAAAATGTCTATGATAGTTTAATTAGCATCATTCTTAACATTAAAGGGAAGACAAAGGATAGTTTGAAATGTCATCAAGATTTGGTTGACATAGGCATACGAGAGCAATTGCATCTGATATCACAAGGTCAGGGAACGTATTTGCCCCCATCATGTCACACAATTTGAACCAAAAAGAAAAAAAGATTTTGTCATTGTCTAAAAAATCTAAAAGTCCCACAAGGATACTTTTCAAATGTCAAAAGCCTCGTATCCGTCAATGATCTGAAATTGGTTGGGTTGAAGTCACATGATTGTCACATGTTAATGTAACAACTCTTGCCTGCAGCCATTCGCAGTATCTTGCCTGACAAAGTTAGGGTTGTCATTACTCTTTTGTGCTTTTTCTTTAATGCTATTTGTAGCAAAGTTATTGACCCTCGACAGTTGGATGATTTGGAGAACGAGGTTGCCATTATCTTGTGTCAATTTGAGATGTACTTTTCACCTTCATTTTTTGACATAATGATTCACTTAGTTGTTCATCTTGTGAGGGAGATTAAGTTGTGTGGGCCTTTTTTTACAATGGATGTATCCAGTTGAGTGCTACATAAAGGTCTTGAAAGGTTATAGGAAGAATCAATACCAACCAAAAGCAAGCATTGTTAAAAGGTACGTTGCTAAAGAAGCTATTGACTTTTGTTCAGAGTACATAGAAACCGCTTCCCCTCTTAGGCTTCCTCAAATTCGTCATGATTACACACAGGGAAGTAGGGGTACACGAGGATACAATGTTGTAACAATGGATCACCAACAGGTCTCACTAACGCATTTGTATATATTAAACAACAAATTAGAGTATTCCATACATAGATACTCAAAAACAAAATATGTTAGTTACTCACCCTAAAATGAACATGAAGAGGGTGTTGCAAGAGTATAATAGATCTTTCATCAACTGGTTTAGAGAAAGAATCCTTGCTGATGACAGTACTTCAAAAACATTAAGATTGTTAGTTGTTGGGCCCAATCTCAATGTCCTCGCTTGGAAAGGATATGATATTAATAACTATTCTTCTACACAAAGTCATAGGATGATAAAAGTAGCGTTCAAAATAGTGGGGCGAGTGTTGATGTTGATTCGGATCACTTTTGTAGTGCATCAGATAATAACCTGATTTGAGCGTTCATACCTTACTTTGGAGTGATTGAAGAAATTTGGGAGCTTTCTTATAATGAATTTAGAGTGTCTGTCTTCAAGTGTCAGTGGGTTAATGGAAATACTGATGTTCATTGAGACAAAATGGGATTTACTTTAGTAGACCTTCAAAAGGTGGCTTACAAGGACAAGCATTTCATCATGGCAGAACAAGTTAGACATGTGTTTTACGTCCAAGATCCTTGTAACTCAAGATGGTCAGTGGTTCTACAAGGAAGAACTGGTGGTATCACTCACCAAAATGATGCTTCAACACTTAATATTATTGACACAATAGAGTTCTCCCCACACATGCCTTCCATAAATTAAGAACATGAGGTTGATGATGCACATGCAAATCATAATGATCATGATGAAGGTTTATAGGAGAACATTCCTACGTAACTACGTTTAACCAAAGTAATGTACATCATTTTACATTAATTGTAATCTATTTTTTTAATGTGAAATTTTACAATTTTATACCTATATGTTGTTTGTATTTGTTCTACATTAATGAATTTGTTTTATTTGCAAAGAGTCATGGCAACACCCGTAAGGTCCCCTCTGCATTAAGATGCTCATTCGAAGGCTACTTCTAAGAGTAGACAATCTGCCCGGCTAAGAAGGTTGACTGTCAGAAACTTGGATCAGTCAAGGCTCATGGTTAACGTCAATCTTGTCACTAGCAGAAGATCAAGGCCACCTAAAGAAAAGTTCCACAATTATCTGGGGGTTTGTTAACTCGTTGGCAAGTGTACCAAATTGTCACAAGTAGTAAAGTACTTGGAAGTCCGAGTGTTGAATCCACATGAACTTTGTTTGTACTTAGATTAATGCAAACCCAATTTAAAAGCAATAGATAAAGAATTTGAAATACATATAAGAAAATAGATAAGATAAAGATTTAAATATCAAAATAGAAGATAAAGAAAATAAGAAAATAAAAGTAAAAGATAAGAAAAATAAAAGAGTAAGATAAAGATAAAAAAATATAAGATAAGATAAGAAAAATAAAAGATAAAAATAAAAGAAAATCAGAGCGTGATAATGTTGGGACCTAGCATGCCTTGTTTGCCTAGGATGTATGAGTTTATGATTTTTTTTTATCAATTTAGGTGATTCTATTCTACCCACATCTGTTCATTTACTTGCCTCTGATTCCTCACAATGACAAGCTTATTTTACTTACCTATTTCCCAAATGTCTTTGAAAAGATTCAATAAATAAAATGCATGAAGATTTAATTCTAGATGTTTGCTTTGACGCATGGGCATAATGCAATCATTCTATGTCTAGCAATGATTTTATTAAAATATTATTTCTTCTTATTCTATTAAAGGTTGCCCTCTCTCGAGCATCTAACCCATAAAACTGATACATGCATAATCTCCTTAAATCTTAATTAAAGGTTACTCTCTCTCGAGCACCTAACCCCTAAAAGAATATACAGATGAATAATGCAAGATAAAAGAAGAAAAGATAATAGAATAGAAAACACCTAGTATTGCATTGATAAATAGTGAGTACATCATACATCGCTTTGGCTTTTATACATGTCAGGCTCTAACTAAGGGTTTAGCCTCTCACGGCCATTGAGGGCTTTACACTGAATGGGGTATAAAAACTGATAGAATAAGGGGGGTGAAAGAAAGAAAAGGAGAAAATGATTTCCCCTAAAGGGGATTCTGTAGTGGTGTCCCTTATCCCTTGGCCTGACTCTCTATTTATAGCTGCTGAAGTGGATTTGGGCCTTCGTATGCTCGCTTAGTGCGTCCTGCCTCGCTTAGCATGCGTGCTTAGCGAGCTCCTCTCGCTTAGCGTGTGTTGTTCTAGCGTTGTGCGCCTAGCGCATGCTGCGTGCTAAGTGCGACTACTAATTCTCGGTGTGATTAGTGCGAGCTGCGCGCTGAGCATGACATTGGGCTGGGCCTTTTTGATTCCTTCATTTTTTTGTTATTTTTCCACCTTTTTGCTTTTTGTCACTCCAGTTTTTATATCTGCAGCCAGGATTTAACAAAACATCAATTCTTAACAAATTAACACAAATAACTGCTAAATAATTATTTTTTAAAGGAAATTTTACTTAATTTTGGAAATTTTACTTAATTTTCTATTATCAAAGTACAATTATTTAGCAGTTACCAGGGTAATAGCACGAGAAAAAATCCCAATTGTCCATTCCAATTAGAAAGTAGTCCCAAAATCTCTAAAAAACCTAAGATGGGATGACATTTTGGTATGTGTAGTTGACAATAATACATTTGTATTTCATTTGCTTAATTTAAGTTGAAAAGGTCGTCATTCAATAACTATTACATAACAATTTATGATTGTAGGAAAAATTTGATATCCCTGAAGGTTCAAATGCCAAGAAGAAGGTTATGTCAATGGTCGCCACTAGATGGAGGCAATTTAAGTCTTCCCTGACCACTAAATATGTATATGTTGCCAATAACGGTCAAGCTAAATAGGATCCTTTTGGTAAGTATGGTCTGCATCCACAAAGTTGGGAGGAATTTGCAAAAAGTCGTCAGACCCCTAATTGGCAGGTTTGATCTGGATTGGTTTTTATTTAAGTTTAATTTAATTCATCTAGATGTCTTGTGTTTAATTTGTTGAAAATGGTTGTAATTTATGACAGGGCATACAAAAAATGGCACAAAAAATTTAAAAAATACAATGACTGCCCCCACTTACTATCTCGTGGGGATTATGATTTGCTTGAAAAAAAAAACTCATGGAGAAGAAAATGCAGAGATGACAATAGGACACAATCAATACTGAAAATTTAGATATGATCATCAACCCTCCATCCTCGATTGCAAGATGACCTCTACAAAGCGATATGGGCAGATGACATCTTTGGCAGCACAAGAAATATTTGATAAAATTGTGAGTTCTTGTTAAGGCTTAATCTGAAGGCTTATTTTTTGTATAATAAGAAGGACCTAAGTTGAAATCTAAATCCATGTTGTGCTTGTTAGAGGACTCTTTACAAGAATAGACGATGCAAGGTAGCTTTGTTCCCCATGGTCGTGACGACATATTAAATACTGCTATTGGGCGACCAAAGCATCCAGGTCGTGTTCATGCAGTAGGGACTGGTGTCACAATCAGTCAATATTTTGGACAAGTGTCATGTGGGTCCAACACTTCCTCTGCATCAATCAGCCAACAAAAATTGGTTGACATAATCGGAAAGCTGAAGGAAGAGTTGAGGAGAGAAGTTGAAAAGGAAAACAAAAATCTGAAGGAAGAGTGGAGGAGACAAGTAGAAGAAGAAAACATACAAAGTTTGGAGAAAATGAAACAAGAGTTGAAGGAGACAATAAAAATTGACTTATCCCAAATGGTGTCGCACCACTCACCCCTGTTGAGGTGCCAGATATTCAACTATTAGCTGCACGTGTCAACACCAAGGGGAGTTGTTTTGAAGACGTTGCCAATCCATCAGGGGAAAATGCAGGTTTAATTATGCCACCTACTATGGGGTTGTATGTTGAAGGTGATCATTTTACACACTTTGTTGCCTTAGGAAAAGTATATGACAGGGCGTCCACCATATGCAACGTGCCTTATGCAAATGATGTGGTGAAGGTGAGTGTTGTAGAAGTTTACAACGGTGACGCTCAAGTACTTTTACTAATGTCAGAGATTTAGTATGTCAGGCAAGCCATTGGCACATTCATTGCATGGCCGACACATCTTGTGAAACTTGTATCCCATAAGGTTTTTTTTTTGTTTAATAGTATTAAGACAATGTTAAATTGTTAAAAACACCAAGTCAAACATAAGGTTCATTATTATTTTCATTAACCATTTAGGATTCACATAAAAGTCCAAAGAAACCTATTTAAACATCAAAGACCGTTGTTGAAGTTGATCCCTTGGGTGAATTCATTAAGTGCATGTATGATGTTTACCAGAAGCCTGTTGAATTGTTGTGGGATGTGACTAAATTTGGGATTTCAGATGTCGAAGCATCCTTCTTCATAACACATTCTAATGTAACTGAAATAATATCAAATTACAAATGTTTGAACATGTCTATATGACAGTTGTGGAAGATGTAAGTGAATTCAATCTCAATGTTTCATCTAATTAACTAATAATTAATTAATATTTGTTATGATGTATATCATTAACAATTTTCATGTGATATGTAACAAAATAGGTTTATGGATGAGTGGAGTACGACGTTGGGTCATGGTTCGGTGTATGGATTCCTTGAGCCTCAATTCATACACAATGCAAAAGATAGACATGAAGAATGTCAACATTACATTGAAACATAGGTAAACAAAATCACAACGAGAGGTCTACCTAGGAGCTTACTTGAATCAATAAGTAAAATTTTTCATGTGCTTTAAAAAAAATGTTTGCATAATATGTACCTACTAAATATATTCTTGTATTTTTTATCCATTGGCAGCTTCTGTTGCCTGTCCTAAGGACAATATTGTTGTTTGGTTTTGTTTGTTGTGTAAAAAGTCCGATATTCACATCAAAGTTGCAATTAATAAGTATTAAATTATAACTTGTTTAGTGTATTATGAGCCAGGAAATGTAAATACATTGATACTCGTACATGTCTTATTTTTTTTGGTAATCAATGCAATGAAGACATTAAAGACAAGTTCCACTGATAAATCTGATCACTCTGCACCACACTGGATTGAAGTCAAGGTAACTTGTTTAATCAATGCTTCTTTCGGACTTCAAACATTTTGTAACTTTGTTATTCTAGGTTGTTAAATATTTTTTATATTGAATTTAGAGTCATGTTCAAACCGGAGGCTATGAGTGTGACTATTATGTCATGCATTGGATGTGAAACATAGTCAACGATGGTTTGAAAAATGAATGAAGCATGGTATACTTTTTCGATTTTCAATTGTTAGTTGACTGAGTTCTTAATCATTTTACTTGTGCGTCACTAATTGGTTAATTTTAAATTTGTAGTGGTTTGGTGGTGGAATACCATTAGACATCAAGGTCATAACAACAATTCGCAAAAAATGGGCATGTCATGTAGAAAAGTTTAGATGATGTAGTACGGAATTCTATGGTGTTTTTCACATTAATTGTAAACATTATAAAGAACTTTGTTAATTTAATGACAATTATTTTAGCACTAATATATTTGTTTATTACAATTTGTCTACACCAAATGCCCGTACAATACTTTGTATTTGCAATGTGTAATTGCGTCAATTGGATAAGTGTATTTTGTGCTGCTAGTCAGGCCTTTTTGCAACTCATTGTCAGCATGAGAATTTGAGAACTCCTAGAGAGAGCCCTATTCATAAGTACAAAAAATAGGTTGGAGAATTACATTAATGCATTTTGATCTGAATATTTATTTTTGTTATATGTTTTTTTTTAAAACGTTTAAGTAATTAATTATTTGTTTTATTGTTGCCATATGTGTAAATTTGTGACAAGGCATCAACACGAGAAAAGCTTGCTGACTAAAAACAGTGAATCACGGGGGAAATTGTTCCAATTCCAACAAAACGGTTAATGGATTTTGTGTTCCTTTTCTCTGAATTGTTGGCATTGGAGTCACATTACAATCTTTGTAACATTAAATTGATTTTTTGTTTATTGTTTAAGGTCGTTTGTTCAAACTTGCAGTAAGCTGCAAAATGCAAAATCTTAAGTGCTCTCTAGGCCTGCTGATTCTGAGAGGGATGATCTTGTTCACCTCTCATTTAAAGCTACTGAAGTGGTTTATCCTGTAAAGACCCTTGGCTGCTTTTACTGATATCATTTTTTGTTTCTACTGGGATTTTTGTCATGGTTGTTTTATGATTTATCGTTGGTGCATGTTTTGCTCTATTGACTCTTTAAAAAAGGAACAGAACAAGGATAACATATTAAGGTTTTTCAAAATCTAAGTTTTTAGGTTGTAGCAGTGAATTATTTCAGTTTGCAATGCCTTCTATCACTAACTATGTTTCCTTCACTTCACACTTTTCATGTCAGATTACTTTCTTTTGTGAAGGATCAACAACAGGCTGCATTATTTTCTCCAGAGCATATAAAAGAGGTGATGTTTAATGTTAACAGGATTTTGGAAGTCGTTAGCCTTGTATCCTTATAATCTTCAATTTAGAAATTCAAACATGGGATAGAATCTGAAATGTGGTTGTTTCTTCCTACAGATTCAGGCCGTAATGAATGCAATTGATTCTTTTGGTGCTTTAGTAAATAGTGAGGCTATTGGCTAGGAGAAAGAATTGCAGACCACTGTGCAGACCCATGAGAGTCTGTGGTTAGATCTGGGTCTGGTGCTGCTAAGACGGAGTCTGGAAAGATGGAACTTGATATTGAAGGTTCCAAATTTTATC